>NC_056739.1:432469275-432671572 GCF_019279795.1 Protopterus annectens
CTCTCCTAAATGTCATTAACCTTACCTGAATTCCTTTTCTCTGGTCTTGTATACAGATGTCATTGACCTGTAATGACAGATTTTACTAAACATAGATGCCCGTGAATAAAAAGTGGCTTCATGCATTACTAAGTCTTATTATTTTCCTCCAGTCTTTTGAAGGCACCTTTGGTATCGGGTCTGAAAAGGAGATACTTATCCAAAGGCGCCTTAAAAATTCCATTTTAACATTGTCTGGCAAGGGCTATATCCTCAACCAGACATGTCACAGAATAACTGGCCATGTTGCTTTTGCCCTGTAAAATGCATCATACCTGCATTTTTTAGACAGTATGCTAACTATGACTGACAGAGCACAGTTAAATCTCCTGGTTCAGATTCTTGTCAGACAGCATCTCAGCCTTAAACCAGGGTTTGCTGGTGGCTCAGAGTACAGATCTGGCACTTTAAAGCTTTAAATACCAGGGTAGCAGATATGTGGGGGAACCTACTTGTCATGTAACTGGGAACAAGGTTCCTGGATGAAACCAAAAAGGATACCTTGATGGAATACAGGGCAACAGCTGGATCAGTCAAAGATTCTTTATACAGGAAGTTATGGGTAATCCATAAATAAAGGAAATGACCAGGATTTCTTTGAGCAAGATAGGTTAGGCACCTAGCTCCAGTGATGCAATAGTAAATGCACCCTTCAGGACATAAGTAACCAGAGGCACTGCCAATGCTCTAGGCTCCATCAGGCATACGGAAACAATGAACTTGTGTTGGGCCTGCTAGTATTTTCTAACCTCCCACTGGAACTCCCCCACCTTATGGAGGGTGTCCCAAATGAGATATCCTTTGAAGGTGAAGCAAAGGATAAGGTATCCTTGGTGATAGAATCAAACACTAGCAGAAGAGAACTGGGCAACATGATAAGTCTGTAGAATTAGAATCCTCCAGGGAAGGGGTCCAACTTTATTATTTTAGAAGTGGCCCCCTTACACATCTGGAATTCCTGATGTTGTCTATACAAGTAAACAAAGTCCTGAAACAGCAGAAATAACTTGTGTAAAAGTCTGGGAAATGGACTGGACCAAGTTTGTGCTCCACCTTGGCTGGGGCAAGCTAGTGAGCCCAAATTTGGTGTTTGATGCCTTAGGCCTCAACTTCTCTGGGGAAACTGCTTTTTTGGGGGGGGTGCTCTAGTCACAGGCAGGCAATCAATACCGCTACATAATCTCTGAGAACCCACCTAATTAACCAAGGCTGAGGAGATACTGCCATTACCCTTGCTGATACGTGCAGTGCCAGCAGCAGTGGTCTTCAGAGCTGTCTGAATCTCCTTGGCTTTGACAAAGGACAGACTAGTGGCCTATAAAGTGGTCATCCTAGAGAAAAGAACAGTTGTGTACACTTACCATAAATGTAGATGTTAGAGTGTATTTACTGTTGCAGTCATTACATTTGGGTAATCCTGCTGGCAGGTTGCCCTCAGTTGGTCTGATTAACAAAGTCTTGAGTCCTGCGTTGGTTGCTGTCTCTTCTTCCATGACGTCAGGTCGTCAGGGGTATAAAACATGCAGTCGATGCCATTCTTGCCCCAGATGTCAGGTGCCCCCCAAATGGGGAATAAAAAATATATGTACATGTATATAATTTAAAACACAAAAAAATATACCTCCAAACAAAAGCAAATATACCAAAAAGGTTTTTAAGCATAGTAAAAGAAATGAGAGGTATAGTAATAGAAAAACAGGGATAGAGGGTGGGTAACCAGGACTGCAACAGTGGATACACTCGAACATCTACATTTATGGTAAGTGTACACAACTGTTGCCGTCATTACATTTGGGTAGAATCCCAAAGCTATGGTTGGGAGGATGGAATTATACAGCATTAGGAGCAGCTATAAGGCTCTGCAGGACAGGAGTGGCAAAGCCTGCTCTGGATTTAGAGAAGAGAGGTAAATGGTAATGTTTGAACATATGAACTGAGCTCCAGGTAGCAGCTTCTAGAATGTCTCTGGTAGGAACCCCTCTGAGAAAGGCTGCAGAAATAGATGCAGCCCTGGTGGAATGAGATCTGATCCCCTTGGGGACAGGTTTACCATGGTGCATGTAGCAATAACAAATACAATGGCTTATCCATTTTGAAATAGTCTGCTTTGAAATAGCCTTTCCCTCTGCCCCTGCAGCAAATGCCACCAGTAATTGCTCAGATTTTCTTAGAGATTTTGTCCTGTTTAAGTAGAATCTTAGATGTCTGTGTACACCCAATGAATGCAGAATCCGCTCACCCTTGTTCTGTGGATTTGGGAAGAAGGTTGGCAGATGAATGGTCTGATTAAGAGCCACACCAGATACCACTTTAGGCCTAAAGGATGGATTGTTCCCGAGAGCCACCCTGTCCGGGTAAAAGAAAATAAAATGATCCACTGCCATAACAGCCTGTAGTTCTGAAATCCTTCTAGCTGAAGTGACTGCTAAAAGAAAAGCTGTCTTCCAAGAGAGAAATTTTAAGTTTGCAGTAGCAGCTGGCTCAAAAGGAGGTAGAGTGAGTTTTTCCAACACAAAATTGAGGTCCCATGCAGGAGTTGGTGCTCTCCTGGGAGGTCTTACATTTTTGGTCCCTTTGAGGTACTGCTTTAGCAGAGGGTGAGAAAAGAGGGGAGGCTCTGTGTTGTAATGAGCTGAAATGGCAGAGGCATGGATTTTTACGGAAGAAAAAGATAGGCCCTTGTGAAGCATCTCAGTTAAATATTGCAGAATCTGAGGAATATTGGGCATTGCTGTGCTTATTCCTTGTGCTTGGGTTCCAGGCACAGAATCTTTTCCATTTGCCAGCATAAGATTTTCTAGTACTAGGCCTTCTAGCCTCCAAAATGACATCCATAACAGGTTTGCTGAGAGATGTAACTCGTGAAATTAGTTGATTAGCCATGCTGCAAGATTCAGAGTTTGGAGCAGTGTGTGCAGAATCTGATAGTTCTGCTGAGACAGCAGGTAAGGTGTCTGAGGCAGGTACTACGGAGGAAGGTGCAACATATTGCGTAGAAGTGGGTACCAGTGTTGGCGAGGCCAGTCTGGAGCAATCAGAATCATTTTTGTTTTTTCCTCTCTGACTTTTAATAAGACCTTGGAGAGCAGAGGTAGAGGGGGAAAGGCATAGACTGATAGGCATCCACTTTCCAAGCTTTTTTTTGTGATGAATTCTTGTGCAGAATTTGTCCAACTGATAGTTTTGGGGTGAGGCAAAAAGATCTATGTCTGGGCTCCCCCATTTGCGTGTCAACATGCTGAAGATTTGTGGATCCTGTTTCCATTCCTGTGGGTCCATAAGATTTCTGCTTAGTTCGTCTGCCAGAGTATTTTGCTTTCCTGGCAGGAATTGAGCTTGTAGATGTATTTGATAAGTCAAGGCCATGTTCCACAAAGCAATGGTTAGTCTGCAAAGGGGGTAGAAATGGGTACCCCCCTGCTTGTTTATGTACCACATGACTGTGGTGTTGTCTGTCTTTATCAGTAGTTGTCCTAGATGAAGACAGTCCTTGAAGGCTGTCAGAGCATTCTGTACAGCTAGCATCTCTTTCTGGTTGATATGTAGGTGCATTTGATTTGGGCTCCATTGGCACTTGAATGCATGTCCCTGCCAGATGCACCCCCCAAGCATAATCTGATGCGTCTGTAGTCAGGGTTTGGGCGGCAGGGGGTGGAATGAATGACAGTCCCTTGTTTTGGTGACAGGCCTCTGTCCACCATAGGAACTCTTGCTGCAGGAAAGGAATGATAGGAATCATTGTTTCCAGGCTGTGACAATGTTGACTCTATAAGCTTTTTAGGTACCATTGAAGTTTCCTCATATGCAGTCTTGCATATGGAATTATTAGAATGCAGGAAGTCATGAACCCCAAGGTCAGCAGAATTTGTCTTGCAGATAGCTGGGTTTTGTGGCCACTTGTCTGAAGTAAGTCATCAATTGAATTTGTTTTTCTGGCGTAAGGTAAGTCATCCAGGCAGTTGTATTCAAGCTTGCACCTAGGAATGTAATTATTTGAGAGGGTACCAGTTGTGATTTCTTTTCGTTTAAGGTGTACCCTAGACAAGTTAGAAGTCTTTTTACAAACGCCAGATGTTTTAGAAGTGTGTCCTTGTTTTCTGTCTGAATTAGACAATCAATACACACTCCAAAAGAACCAATACAGGTTCAACCAAGAATACAATTAATTTCCGAACCACTGTGTGAAATGAATGAAGGCACCAGTACTGAAACACGAAGAATTTATTCCAAATCTGCACAGACTAAGCATATGCTTTCACCAGAAACCTGGCTTCTTCAGAGTCTGACATTACAACACACAATGTTTAAAACAAGCTAATATACTCTCCACACCCATGCAATTAACCAATTAATTAATCAAACAATTTTTCATAAAATACAAATAATGTTTCAACATCACAATATAGTATTAAAAAAATGGCAAACTATTAGTTACCATTTAACATTAATAATACATACAATTAAATAAATGTATATATGCACTCAATATATGTTGTGTGTTATAGATTGTAAAAATAAAAACATTTTGTCTAGATAATACTACTTAAATATTTCAACTGGGGTTTTAAAGAAACACATTCATTTAGTCCAGGGCGCCTAGTAGCATTAAGCCTAAGCTGCCATTCCATTTCTAATCTTGCTACCCTGTTTTGTGTATCACATTTAATGTTGGGTTTAACCCTATCTATGATAAAAAAAAAATATATATTAAAATTAACACATACCTTACTGTGTAAATAAAGTGCATTATATTCATCTTTCCTTCTAATGGAACTAACATGCTCTCTTATTCTTTCTTTCAAACTTCGTGTAGTCATGCCCACATAAAATGCATCGCATGACATACACGAAGCAAGATACACACAATTTCTAGTGGTGCACTTACAAGCACCTGGACAAGGTATTGTACGTTGATGACCCACAACACATATATATGCCCCTACTGCTATAAATCTACATCCTTTGCATGAGCCACATTTGCTCATACTAGATCTAATATTGCTTTTACCCTCTCTTTCAAGAATGTTTTTCAAATTTTTTCCTTTTCCATAAACAATCACTGGGGTATCACCTAAAATCTCTCTAGTGTCTCTACTAAGAAAATACTTCCACAAGTTCCTAAGACTAGAACTCAATTCATTTGCTTTTTCATTGTAGGTTAAAACAAACTTTGCTCTATTCATATTGGTGACTATGTTGTTACTGCCACCAATATTACCCCCTCCATCTCCTTGACCTCTTAGAATAGGACTGTATCTATTTTTTCTTTTTCTGTATACTTCTTTTTTTATAGTAACCAACACTGAAAGCGGATATCCCCTGTCTAGGAACATTCCGATCAATGTGTACATTTCCTTCTTAAACAGGTCATCATTGCTAATTAACCTACATATCCTGACCATCTGGCCCTTAACTACCCCTCTCCTTTGATGTAAGGGGTGGCAACTTATGTAGTGCAACATCGAATTAGAGTAGCTGGGCTTCCTATAGATCGTACTCACCAGCCCTTCTTTTGTTTTATATAAAGTAATGTCCAGGTAATTTACTACCTCTTTGTTCCATGTATAAGTGAATCTAAGAAATTCTGTGGTTTTATTAATGTAAGTAAAAAATTCCTTCACACTCTCATCACCTTTCCATAATATAAGGAGGTCATCTAGGAACCTACAATACAAGAGAATGTTATCCTTGTATCTTGAGTCTAGTACATATTGTTTTTCCCATGCCCATAAGACTAAGTTAGCATAGACAGGGGCACAACGGGCACCCATCGCCACCCCTGTCTTTTGTTGGTATATCTCCCCATCAAATTGTATAAAATTATTATGCAATATTATTTCCATCAAATCATAACATATTTCTAATCTTCCTTTGTCAAAACTGGAACTAGTTAAAAGACTATCATAAAACATTTCCAGCCCTGTTTGATGTGGAATCACTGAGAATAGATTAGTTACATCAACAGTCAAGAAACCAAAAGTTTCATTCCCAATGCCTTTAATCCTTCCTACCCTGCAGATTTGGAATAAATTCTTCGTGTTTCAGTACTGGTGCCTTCATTCATTTCACACAGTGGTTCGGAAATTAATTGTATTCTTGAATTAGACAATCGACCAGGTATGGATAAATTTGAATATTTCTTTGCCTGCAAAATGCAATTACTGGTGCCAGGCACTTTGTGAAGATCCTGGGCGCAGTAGATAAGCCAAAGGGCAGTGCAGAGAACTGGTAATGCAAATAGCCTGCTTTGAAGCAGAGGTATCCTCTGCAAGATTCCCTGATTTGGATATGCAGGTAAGCCTCTTAAGTCTAGAGTTACCAACCAAGCATCCTTGCCTAGCATAGGTAGTGAGTCAGCATCCTGAATTTTGGAATGTGCAGAAATGTATTTAGAATGGATAAGTCCAGAATTGGACGCCATGATTTGTCTTTTCTGGGTACCAGGAAAAGTCTTGAATAAAAACCTTGTCCCTTTTCCTTTTCTGGTACTGGTTGAATAGCTCCCATATTCATGAGGGATATAACTTGTTTCTGGGCCTCTGCCCACTGATTTAGAGGCAGATCTGGCCATCCGTTTGGGATTGGCAACGTGTGGAAATGAAATCTGTATCCCTGAGATACTATATTTAAAACCCACTTGTTCTGGGTAATCAGTTGCCAGCTTTGTGCATGAAGTGCCAGTTTTCCCCCCAAAGGGGCGGCCAAAAGATAAGTGCTTGGTGATTGCAGTGGAAAGTCATTGAGACTGTTTACCATAGGAAGGTGCCTTGTTACTTCCAGATTTGGAGGTGGAGGCACCCCATTGCTTTGTTCTATAAGTTCCTTGTGACTGAAACCTGGAGCCTTTGGAATGTCTGGGTTTGACCTGAGCGGCTCTGGTGGGTACTGGAAAGGACCGGTTCTTAGTAGGTCAGTGGCTACTGAACCTGGGTGGCTGCACTTGTAGGAAATAGTTTACAGTTTGCATAGATATAGCTTAATCTTCCATATTTTTCAAAACTTCTTCTGCCTTATTACCAAACAGCCTGTCCTGTTGTGAAGGAGCATCCAACAATTTTGCTTTAACATGGTCAGGCAGATTTTGCTCCTTGAGCCAAGCATGCCTTCTTATCACAGATCCAGTTACAGCAGCCCTGCAAGAGGCCTCCAAGGAATCAAAACCACATTGCAAACATGTTTTCCAACTTGTTCAGCTGAATGCAATAAATCCTGCAACTCTATTTTTCACACAGTCAGAAATCAACATAATTTTCTGTTTAAGTAAGCCCATGACATGCTGTTGATATTTATGCATATGAAATTGACAGTTTATTCCGCGGTGGTGCAGCGGTAGCATTGTTGCCTCTCAGCAAGAGGTTCTCCTGTTCGATTCTCGGCTGGAGTGCGGGGAGTACCTTCTGTGTGGAGTCTGCATGTCCTCCCCGCAGTTGGGTGGGCGTTCGAAAGACATGTGTAAATGGACGTGTCTTCGTTACAGGTTGAACGTCGAGCTGGCACCTCGGCGTTCGTAAAAATCTAGTGCCAATCATTAGCGGACCCGAGTTCCGTTGAGGCGACCCCTAACCGGGAAAAGCCGAAAGACAACAACAAAGCCCTGATTGCCAAGGTTGCAAACGTGTAAATCTTCTTACCCCATATATCCAGCACACTGGAATCACTATCAGAAAGGGTAGGATTTTTAGCAGTCGAAGCCTTAACGCCCTTGGGACCCTGAGAAATGGTTTCAGGGTCAGCAGTAGGGTTTTTAAGAGGAATTTGTGGGAGTCAGGAACCCTGTAATATCTGTCTGGCTTACTAGGAGTCGGAGGCAGGGAATCAGAAGTCATACTGGATTCTGAGAAAACATCAACAATGTCTAGAACAGGAGGTATTGCCAAAGGCCTATGCTGAGGAAGAAGAAGGAAATCCCCAAGTCTCTTTAGATTCTGAAAAATCCTGACTCTCCCAGTGAAAGTGTTCCCTTAAGGTATGCAAAGTTTCCCCAAAAGAAAAATCCTCAGGAGGAGAAGCAGAAGGGATGGAATCTTCTGCATCAGAGTCCTCATAAGTGGGAATAGATAATTCCTGATCAAAGAGGAATGAGAAGAAATAGAAACCTGATCTGAAGACTCATAGTCAGTGCCTTGCCCAGGCCTCTGCAGGGGGGGGATGGGTACCCCTGTTAAGGTAATTAAATCCTCAGTCATTTTGATCATTTGCTTTTTAGGCATTGGGGCCTGTACACGTGGCCCACATGTCAGTTTTTTAGACATAGAAGTAGTTTTTGGCCTTAATTTTGAAGATGGCGTCTGTTTAATATACAAATCTTTAGGCCTGAAAACACCCTCAGAAGCCAGTGCCTGCTCAGCGGCTCCAGACCCATCCAAGGTAGACATCCGCGGGTTCAATACTTAAAGTATCTCGTGGCATACCGAACTCCGAATGGGTCTCAGTGGAGGCCTGCGAATCAAAAGTAGCGGGTATCAGGGGCTGCAAAAGCGCCTCACTGAGTACCGGCAACTGGCTTAGGAGAAGCTTCGTCGTCAGTTTTGGACCTCGATGGTCTGTTTCTGTCTTTCTCTTTGTGCTTTTTAGGTATTCCGGTAGTCGGATTGCTAACCGATGACATTTCTGGATAGTTAAATCGTGAGCCACAATATTTAGAAGCAGAAATATACCAACGTTTAATAGTGCGTTGATTAAATTTAGCACAAAACCGACAGCAAGGCACGTTGTGTTAAGGGCCTAGGCAAGGAGTACAGTACAAATGAAAATCCTTATGAGGTATTTGCTTCCCACAAGTAATACAATTAACTTTTACTGACATCGGTAAGGAGCAAGAAAAAGTTTCCCCAACGGGCTACTTAGCTTTTAGTTAAAGACTTCGGTTCTGAAACTCGAAAACGAAAATTTCAGGAGTCGGCCGACTGGCACTTTCGAACTGCTGCTTCGGGCACCGCGTGGCAAGAAAGACTGATGTAATGGAGTCGGCTGCATGTTTAATACCCCTGACGACCTGACGTCATGGAAGAAGAGACAGCAATCGACGCAGGACCCAAGACTTTGTTAATCAGGCTGACTGAGGGCAACCTGCCAGCAGATTACCCAAATGTAATGACTGCAACAGTGAAACACAAAGAACATCTAGTTTGACTCAAGCCAGGGACTGCAAAAGTGTCAGGTTGGTATTATTTAACAGGAAAAGTGATGGTATCCGATGGACTTGTCCTGTTTCCTACCACGTCTCCTACTTCTGCTTTTCAGAGTATTTGTGTTTCGCAGGAAGATCCTTAGAAGCACTGTCCAATGCCATGATGCTATACGATAAGACATGCCCTCTTTTCTTAGTTGTGAATTTTCAGACAGATTGGACTCGCTGTCTTCAGGACAAGTCCTAGAATAATGAAAAAGTCAGAAAATATGGACTTGCCCAAGTCTGAAATTGCTATTCCTTAAAATATTTCCTTTTCTTCAAGCTTTGGGAAGCCTGGAGTTGGTATATGTTAGAGGGTGTGGAGAGGGCTTGGCCCTAAAAAAAAAAAAAAAAAAAAAAAAAAAAAAAAGTTTAAGGGAGAAAAGTTATGTTCAACTGACTGTTCTTGTACATTTTCAGTCTTTTCCCCCTTACAGCACTTTGGGGCTTGCTCATGCAAGTCTCAACAGTTCATTAAGGAGCCAAACACTTAACATACTAGGAACTGGGGTACGACAGTGGATAGCACATAGCAAAACAACCCTCAGCTGTCAGGATGACGACATACCAGGATGTCGACCTCCTCTTCACACACTTTGACTTGACTTATTTCGCCAAGGAGTTCTCTGCTTGGAGTTCTGGTTTGAAGCGTTAAATTGGACAGCTACTGAAGATGTAGACAACTAAAAAGTGTCTTCCAATCTTGTCTTGCCTTATAACAGATACTGAACTGAGCAAAATACATTTAAAAAAACCCAAGCAACTGTACAGATAAAGGCCAAAAGACAGAGTTATTACAGTGGTTTCTGTGAATGTTGTAGTATCTTCCAAAGTTTGCATCTGAAAAATAAAATTATCTAGTTCTAGGTTCCCTATACTAATGCAAGATGTTAAGGCCACAGCACTGGGTGGTACAGCTGAAAGGACATATGAAAGGTCAAAACTGAGAAGATTAACACCTGTGGTGGGGGCAAGGGGACAATTTGGTTAAGGGTACTGACATTCCTAAAATCCAGAATTATCTTCTCACTTGTTACTGGCGGCTTGTGTTTGCCAATTTACATGCAGGTAGTGGAGGTTACCCATAAGAAAGTTATTAGGTCCGATGGTGATCTTTGCTGTTTAATATATTTTTCATGTTTTGAAGGGATCACAGATAGAGCTTTATTACTGGTTACAATATAACTCAACTGTAACTATGAATTCAACCAGTTCCAAATTTGTATTACATTGAATATGACAAGATACAACTGGGGTTATAAATAACTAGACATGCCAGTGTATCTGAATGCAAGATGGTATTCCTACTCCTAGGTATATTGCTGATTAAACACTTGAACCAGAATTCTGTAACTCCACAAATATGGACATCTTCATGGGTAAGGAAGGTGCAAGTTCACAGATTTTATTGTTTAGGCTCTTGGCATGCAGCAGTGCAACCTTGACATTAACTACAACTGGATTTGCTATGCTAGGATGTCTATTAGGTGACAAATGTTTCAGCAACATAGGTGAAAGATGCAAGCCAACCTTGCCAAAGTATGTGTGGGGAGTCTGTTGGCTATTTTATCCCATGGATGCATCCTCCCATAACATCAATGAATTAGTAAATTGCAGAAACCAGTTTTTTATCCTTGAATTTCACTGTTAGCATATGCTACTCAAAGACAAAACCTTTTCTTTGAAAACATTAGCAGAGCATGCCAAAATGTTTCCCTGCTTCTTTCCTAAGTTGGAGTGCCTAAGACTGTTCATACTCACACGGGTAACGACAAGACAAAGACTTAAGAACCAAAGTGACATTCCCAAACTAGGCATCAGAAATTGGTCACCTTACCCTTTGCTAGTCTCGCAAGTATTGCATCTGCATATCTTATGATGCAGTCACCAACAACAAACATTTCTGGGATGTGCTGCAGTCTTTTGCAACCTTTGGATTTCAGTCATGCAGCACAGAGGTAACTTCTACTAGCAGCACAGTTGTGGTGTTAAAATCCTCACTACATGTCTGAGGTAAGCTAGTAGGATGCCTTGGAGGACAAGGATTTCGTTACTATGTCAGCTTATACAGGAGTGATGCTGTGGAACTGTGCAGTTACAGTCATGTTCTGCAGTTTGACCATGGTTGGGATGGAAAAACTACCATTCAGTTTTGACAAACAAGTACATCTCTAGCAGGTGAAACCAGTATGTGCTAGAAGAGGGTTGTCAGCAAACGTGAGACACTCACTACACTGTCAAAAAAAATTGCAGACTAAAAGGCTACCAAGGATGAGACAAACTTGCTGGGTTCACCATGCTGACTTTTTCAGGATAATTACTAGTATAAACAGCTAGCAGAATGTATGAAAAGTACAGGTCATAAATCAGTGGAAATCAGTAGTGGCCAAGGATGCACAATGCATAACCAGCTTAATTACAACAATAATTAAGTAGGGGATCATTACATTTCTGAATTTTTATATAACAATTTGTTTACCCTTTTACGGAAAACAAAAGGGAAAATGAATTTAAGAACTTTAAAGGGGAGTGCCAACACAAAAAAAGAAGTTATGTTCTTACCATAACTTTCCATCAGTGTTATTGATCTTCATTCATTCTTGACTGTTGTCTCTCGGTTCTGTCCTCGAAATTGACTCACCCATTGTAACAAGCTTGCACCAGCCAGAAATTCTCGAGCTAAGGCAACCCATCGTGCCTCTCTTCCCTTCTCCTAAGACTGAGTTTTGACTGTAGAAGTAACAGTAGAAATAAAAGTAGAAACTTTGCCCCGAGCAACTGCCCTACTACAATACCAGGACTAGATCCGAACCTCCAGGAGTCTTTGGAGAGTGGGATGTCAAGAATGAATGAAGATTAAAGTACAGTTTTGTACCTACCATAAATGTAGATGTCCGAACAGGATAGCATCTGCAGTCCTTACAAATGGGTTGTCCTGTCGTCAGGCAGCCCTTCGGTCGGCCGGATTCCAAAGTCTGGGTCTGGCCTCGGCTGGTGTCGCACTTCACCCGACGTCATAGCTGCAGTTCTTCGGGTATAAAGGCATCAGCCGACGCCATTTTCCTCAGTGTTTCTTGCCCCAGATGCCAGTTGCCCTCTTGGATAGCTAAATTTTTTGGATAAATGCCAATGTTTCCAAAAAGTAGAAGGCAAACACAAAAGATAAGCATGTATGTACATATATACAAACAAATACACCATAAGAGATCCCCCCCCCAGCTAGCTATTAGGTGGGCAAATACCCTAGGAATACCACAGAGGGGAAGGAGGGTGGGTAATCCTGACTGCAGATGCTATCCTGTTCGGACATCTACATTTATGGTAGGTACAAAACTGTACTATGTCCTTCAAGGATGCATCTGCAGTCCTTACAAATGGGTAGAATACCATAGCCAAACTAGGGGAGGAGGAAGAAGAAATGATGGTGTAGTTAGGATCCCTTGCAAAACAGCAGTGGCAAACCCTGCTCGGGATCTAGAGTATAGAGGTATGTTATAATGCTTGGCAAATGTATGCACGGAGGTCCAAGTAGCAGCCTCTATAATGTCCTTGGTAGCCACTCCTCGTAAGAAAGCTGTGGTAGTGGCTGTAGCCCTTGTAGAATGAGGCCTTATGTTCTGTGGAATTTGTTTTCCATGGTAGGAGTAACAAAATCTAATGCAATTTCCTATCCACTTGGAGATTGTCTGTTTGGAAATTGCTTTTCCTTCTCTTCCTGTTGCATATGCTACCAGAAGCTGGTCAGTTTTTCTATTGCCCTTGGTTCTGTCCAGGTAGTAGCACAACTGTCTATGTACATCCAAGGTATGCAGCAGTCTTTCCCCCCTGTTCTGTGGATTGGGAAAGAAGGTAGGTAGGTGGATTGCCTGGTTTAGAGACACTCTGGATACCACTTTATGCATAAATGTAGGATTAGTTCTCATGGACACTCTATCTTGATGGAAGATTAGGAAGGGTTGTACTGCCATTAGAGCCTGTAGTTCCGAAACCCTTCTTGCTGAAGTAATTGCCAGCAGGAAAGCAGTTTTCCAGGATAGGTGTTGAAGATCTGCTGTTGCTGCTGGTTCGAAAGGGGGGAGTGTCAATTTTTCTAGCACAAAGTTCAAGTCCCATGCTGGTAATGGTGGTTTTCTAGGAGGCTTTACATTCTTAATTCCTCTCAGAAACTGCCTGAGTAGAGGATGTGAAAAGACAGGGGGATCGAAGCTGTATTCTGCAGAAATAGCTGATGCATGTATCTTGATGGAGGAGTAGGACAGGCCTGTATGGAGAAGCTCTGCCAAATACTCCAGGATGTTGGCAATGTCTACCTTTGACACATCTTTCCCCCCTTTCAGTACTCCAAATGAGAAACCTTTTCCATTTTCCTGCATAGTTCCTTCTTGTTGAAGGTCTGCGGGCCTCAAGGATAATGTCTTTAACCCTTTGGGATAAATCTGGGTTAGTTGCTCTTATGTAATGTTCCAGGCAGTCAGTTGCAGAGTTTTCAGGTTTGGATGAAGGATGTTGTAGTCGTTCTGAGTTAACATCAAAGGAATTAGGGGTAGTGTCCACGTTTTCCCCCGAGACATGCTCCTCAGTAATGGATACCAATGTTGTCTTGGCCAATCTGGAGCTATCAGGATTATCCTTGGACGTTCCTCTTTGATTTTCAATAGTACCTTGTGCATCAAAGGAAGAGGTGGGAATGCATATGCTGTCAGGCCTTTCCAACTGAAGGATAGAGAGTTCACCTTCCGAGCAAGTGGGTGGTATGTCCTTGTGCAGAATTTCTTGAGCTGGTAATTGAGTGGGGATGCGAATAGGTCTATTTGTGGCAGTCCCCATTTCTTTGTGATGGCCTTGAATATGTCCGGGTGCAGCATCCATTCGTGAGCATCCGAGGTAGTTCTGCTTAACATGTCTGCTAGGATGTTTTCTTTTCCCGGTACAAATATTGCCTGCAACTGAATGTTGTAACTCAGAGCCAAATTCCATAGGTCCAGAGCCATTCGGCATAGAGGGTATGAATGAGTGCCTCCTTGTTTGTTGATGTACCACATAACTGTGGTGTTGTCTGTTCTTATCATCAATTGGCCTTCTTGGAGGAATGGTCTGAAGTTCTGGATTGCTAGTTTTACTGCCAGCATTTCTTTTTGATTTATGTGCAGGTGCAGCTGATTTGGAGTCCATAAGCCTTGTATGCAATTGTCCAGCATGTGGGCCCCCCAACCGAGGTCTGAAGCGTCCTTGGTGATGGTTTGGCTTGGTTGACTGTTGTGGAAGGGCAATCCTGGGTTTGTCTGGCATGCCTGAGCCCACCATAGGAACTCTTGTTTCAGGCATGGAATCATTGGTATTTCTGTTTCTAGGCTGTGCCTGTGTTGAGACCATAAATTCTTTAGGTACCACTGTAGCTTTCTCATATGCAGTCTGGCATGGGGAAACAGGATTATGCAGGATGCCATGAAGCCCAAGGCCTGCAGTACTTTCCTTGCTGTTAGTTTGTTCTGCTTTGTTAATGCCAAGAAGTAGAGAGGAAGTTGTTCTTGTTTTTCTGCAGTTAGGAATGCCATCTGGTTTACTGTGTCCAACTCTGCACCCAAGAAGGTTATTGTTTGGGATGGTACCAGTCTTGACTTTTTTAAATTGACTGTGTATCCCAGGGCTTGTAGTAAGCAAATGACACTTTGTACGTCTTGTGTCAGCTTGTTTTTGTTGTCCGCTTGTATCAGGCAGTCGTCCAGGTATGGATAAATTTGGATTCACTGAAGCCTGCAGTGAGCGATTACTGATGCCAGGCATTTCGTCAACACTCTGGGCGCAGTAGATAAGCCAAAGGGCAATGCTGAGAATTGATAATGCTCTGATCCTGCAAGAAATCTGAGGTATCTTCTGCAATTTGGTCGTATGGGGACGTGCAGGTATGCCTCCTTGAGATCTAGAGTTACCAGCCAATACTCCTTGCCCAGCATGGGAAGAAGTTGCTGTAGGGTCAGCATTTTGAATTTTGGAACAATGATGAATGTGTTTAAAGCGGACAGGTCGAGAATAGGCCTCCATTTTTTCTCTTTTCTTGGTACCAGGAAGAGTCTGGAGTAAAATCCTTTGCCTTGTTCTGTAGGTGGTACCCTTTCCACAGCTCTCATCTTTGCTAATTGTGCTATTTGTTTTAGAGCTTCTGTCTTTTGATTTGGTGGTAGGTTTGGCATTCCTCTTTTTACTGGTAAAGTGTGGAAATGAAACCTGTAGCCTTGGTCTATAGTTTGCAAAATCTACTTGTCTCTTGTGATATAGTGCCAGTTTTTTGAAAATAGGGCTAACTTCCCGCCTAAGGGTGCTGCTATTTGTTCCCTGGAAGGCGGTGTCAGAGCCAAGTCACTGTGATTGTCCTGTTGCAGTGGTAGTGGCTGTGTCTGTGCCTCGATGGTTGTTGCCTTGCCACTGGCGTCCCCTGTAGGCACCTCCTCTGGATTGATTTCTGCCTCTTGAACGCCTATTCCTGCCTCTCTGAGTTTTAGAGGAGTCTGGAAAGGACCAATTTTTTGAAGGCCAGTTCCTGCTAAACCTTGGGGGCTGAACCTGTAAGAAATCTTTCACTGTTTGTACAGATTTTGCCTTCTCTTCCATTTTCTTCAGTACCTGTTGTGCAGGAGAACCAAATAAACTGACCTTATCCATAGGTGCATCTAATAGTTTTGCTTTAACATGATCCGGTAAGACCTGTTCTTTCAGCCATGCATGCCTTCTTATAACTGTGCCAGTCATGGCTGATCTAAATGAAGCCTCCAGTGCATCATAGCCACATTTTAAGGAATGGTTACTAACTTGCTGAATGTTATTCACCATTTCTAGAACATATTTCTTATCTAAGGAATCATCAGAGGACAGTTTCTTAGTTAACTGATCAAGCATAAACTCTTGGTATTGGATCATGTGAAACTGACAGTTCAATGCTCTAGCTGAGAGAGTAGCAGAGGTGTATACTTTTTTACCCCATCTCTCTAAGGACCTGGATTCCCTTTCAGAAGGGAGAGGGTTTTTCGCTGAGGTCGAAGCTACTGCTTTAGGCCCCTGGGAGATAGTCTCAGGATCTGCAAAAGGAGCCTTGTATAAATGGTGATGAGTGTCCGGGACCCTGTAGAACCTATCGGGCTTAGCAGGGGCTGGAGGTAAAGTATCAGGAGCAGTACAAGCATCATTAAATGCATCATCCACAACAGGCAGAACTGGAGGTATAGCTAAAGGCCTATGTTGCGGTAAGTGTAAAAAGGTCCTAAGCCTTTTCTTGAATCTGAGAAATCTTGTCCCTGCCATTGGAATTGCTCTCTCATGGCATGTAAAGTTTCCCCAAAGGAAAATTCCTCTGGTGGAGAGGCAGAAGGAATCGATTCTTCAGCATCGGAATCTTCATAAGTAGAAAAAGGAGCCTCTGGATGGTCTGTATGGTCTGTATCATCAGAAGAGTCATCTGAGGACCCTGGCTCAGGGGGCTCTGCTCTAGGTCTCTTTTCTGGAGGTTGAGAGGCCCTGTCTGGGTGAGATTGGGATCCCCTTATTAAAGAGATGAGATCCTCTGCCAGAGTAAGCATTTGGGAACTAGAATTGGGCCTGTGAGAGGGGGGCTTAACAGGCACAGACTTGGAAGTTTTGGCTGCTTTAGCCCTGGCAAAGGCCTTTATAGACATGGCTGCAGGAGGCCTAGCAGCACCACGTGCTGGGGTAGAAACATCCAAAGGGATGGTGTCCGATAAATCTTAAGAAACCACAGTAGCAGGTAAAACTTCAGAGGCCGATTCAACTAGGGTAGAAGGGGCCTCGGTAGTAGTCATGGATTCGGCTGAAGATTGAACCGCTTGCTCGGTTTCGGTCCTTTTCTTTGCGTTTCTTAACAATTTGCGTAGTCGGAGGATCCGACGGCTTTTTATACGCAAAATCTGAGCCGAAAAACTGTTCAGCGAACTCCGACCGACGCCTAAGCGTTCGTCGGTTGAAAGAAGCACAGGCTAAACAAGCTGCTACGTCGTGGTCTGGGCCTAAACAAGGTAGGCAGTAAGAGTGGAAATCTTTATGAGGTATTTATTTCCCACAAGTTAAACAGTTATTTACTTTTTCTGACATCGGCTGAAGCAAGAAAGAGTCCCCAACGGGGTACTTAGCTTTTTAGAAGTCTTGATAGTATTCGGTAGTAGTAATCTCTGGATCTGACCGACCGGCACTTGCGAACAGCTTCTGCTTCGGGCGCCACGCGGCAAGAAAGACTGAGGAAAATGGCATCGGCTGATGCCTTTATACCCGAAGAACTGCAGCTATGACGTCGGGTGAAGTGCGACACCAGCCGAGGCCAGACCCAGACTTTGGAATCCGGCCGACCGAAGGGCTGCCTGACGACAGGACAACCCATTTGTAAAGACTGCAGATGCATCCTTGAAGGACATCACAGATGGAACGTTTTGGTAAGAACATAACTTCTTTATCTGATGATGTTAATCTTCATTCATTCTTGACTGTTGGAACAGAGTCCCTAGCTACTTTATGCCCTGGGAGGCCCTACGGAAAGATATTCCTGAGCATCATAGAGTCAAAGGATGCTCTTCCCCTGGAGACCATATCCAATTTGTAATAAGTGATAAAGGTATGTGGAGTAGCTCAAGTGGCTGCTGCACAAATGTCATCCACAGAGGCTCTAGAATGGAAGGCTACTGAAGTGGCAACTGATCTGGTAAAATGAGCTTTGACTTTTGTTGAAAGATTTAGTTTATTTTGGTCATAAACAAAGATGATGCAGTCTCTCAACCATTTTGATAAGGTAGCTTTGGAAACCGGTTTGACCACTTTCGTGCCTGAAAAGGGCAAAAACAATTGGTCTGATTTTCTACACACTTTTGTTCTAGTCAAGTAAAAATGTAATTGTCTGTGTACATCCAACAAATGTAAGCAATATTCACCCTTGTTTGAGAAATTTGGAAAGAAAACTGGTAGGTCTATAGTTTGGTTAATACTGGAGTCCAATACAACCTTAGGGAGGAAAGAGGGGTTGGTTCTGAGTGATACTCTCTCTGTGAAAAATAATGTATGGACGTTTCACGCACAAGGCTTGCAATTCTGATATTCTCCTAGCTGATGTGATGGCTACCAGGAAAAGGGACTTCAAGATAAGAATTTGATATCACAGGTGGCTGGTTGTTCAAATGGTTGATGGGTTTAAACTTTGTAAAACTAATATTAAATTCCAAGGTTCAATGGGTTCTTTTAAAGGGTGGTTTCAAATGCAAGACGCCTTTCAAAAAGGTTTTGCAAAGGCGATGAGACATTAATGAAAGGTCATCAAAACCATTATGAAAATTGGAAATAGCAGCTAAGTGAACCCCAACAGTAAAAGCCAAAGCTCCTGATTAGAAAATGGTTGACAATGGCTGAAAAAGGGTAATTTTATCTGCAAGAGACCACAGCAAAAATCTGTTTCATTTACTCAGATAATGTTTTCTGGTTGATGTTTTATGGAAACCAGAAGAATCTTCTAAACTTGGGAATATAGATTTTTCTGCCAGGCAACTACTGGAAGTGGAGGTACCAAGCCATCGGCTTGAGACTGTATAGGTTTGGATGGACCATCTCCTGCGGGTGGGACAGCAGGTCTAGGGATGGGTTCAGAGTCCATGGACGGTGAACCAGAGGAGGCCAGAGAAAGGGCAACTAGACTTGTCAGGGCCAATAAGGTGCAATGAGGATTACTCTGCTTCTCAACCGTCGGACTTTCTTCAAAAACTGGGGAATCAGGGGAAGGGAGGAAAGGCACAAAGCAGTCCCAGGGGCCAATCGTGTAGAACAGCATCTCTTGGGGACTCCCCCTGAGGGGGGGACATGGCAAAGTAGCTGCTGCACTTGTGGGAGATGCAAATAGGCTGCAGCAAGGCTGACCTCGGTGACAAAAAATCTTCATCGCTACACTGGGATTGAGAGACCAATTGTGAGTCAGGAGAATGCATCTGCTCAGTTTGTCCATAATCAAGCTGGAATTCCTTGGAATGTGCGTTGCCATCAGAAAGTGGATGGATGCTATCGCCCACTGCCACACACAAAGGGCTTCCTGACACAAGGGGTATGATATGGTTCCTCCCTGTTTGTTGATGTACCAGACCACTGCTATGTTTTCTGAATGGATAGCAATGGTCTCCGCAGGGAGGGTCGATTGAAATGCCTACACACTAGAAGCATGGGCCTCAGTTCTAGGATGCTGATACGCAATTTGGCCTCTAAGGGGGACCAAGTGCCTTGGACCGTATTTCCTTGAAAATCCCCCCCATCAGGGATGCATCTGTGGTCACTACAGCCTTGGGCTGGGGGGGGGGGTGAAAGGGCGACTCCATAGCTCCTGCTCAAGAGTTCATCCACCACATTAGATCCTGCTTGCATCGGTTGGTTATGCGGATTAGGTAAGACATCAGGTGTGCTGAGAGACCACTGTGATGCCAGGCGCCACTGGAGCAACCTCATGTGGTACCTTGCCAATGGAACTAGAGAGATTGTTGCAGCCACTGACCCTAGGAGTTGTAAGACTAAGCAAGCCGGTACGTTGTTGTGAGAGAGTATCACTTGAAGCTGTGATCTTAACCTTGGTAACCTGTGAAGGGGTAGAGCAGCCATACTTTTCCCAGTTTACTGAAATGCCTAAGTACTCTAAGGTCTAGGACGGAGTCCAAGGAATGAAGCAGCAGATGCCTGGTGGGGGCAATGAACTGCCAGTCATCTAGATAGGGAAACATACGAAATCCTTGTAGCCTTAAATGAGCTGCAACCACTGCAATGCATTTGGTGAACACCCTAGGGGCTGTGGTGACACCAAAAGGCAGTGTGCGAAATTGGTAGTGACTGGCTCCCAGCCAGAAGCAGAGGTATCTGAGAGCGTTTGTCCATCTTTATGTGGTAATACATATCCTGAAGATCTATACAGCACATCCAATCATCTTTCTCCAGAAACAGAAGGATAGACTGTACTGACACCATCCGGAATTGTCTGTTGAACTAACTTGTTCAAGACACTGAGGTCTAGAATTGGCCTTCAGTCCCCTGTCTTTTTTGGCACTAAAAAGAATCTTGAGTAAAATCTGGATCCTGTTTGGTCTGGTGAGACTGTTTAGATGACTCTCTCTTGAAGCAGCTTTTGAATTTCTTGAGCTGCCATGTCCCTCTGACTGGGAGGAACACTGGGGATTTATCTTTGTGGCTTGGATAGAGATCGAAGGGGATACGGTAACCTCTGGAAATTATCGTCTGCACCCAGGAATCTGCTGTTGAGTGCCAGGCTAAGTGGTACAGAGAGAATCCTCCCCTGACTGCTTCCAAAGATAGGCAATCGGGCCGCCGCTCAGGAGCGCTAGTAGGGTTGTCCAGAGATGAAACCCCTGGAACCTTGGTTACAAGGGCCCCCTCTGCCACAGGAGGGGTGTCTTCCAGATGAGTTCCCCTCTCTGCCTCAGGGGGAAAACTCCCCACGTGTGTCCCCTAAAGGCCCTTGAGACTTCCTGAACCATATCTTCCCATTCCTCAGATTCCTAGACTAAGGTTGTTGCGTCGTCGAAAAACGTACATCCACAGCAGAAAGGATCTTTCCCATCCATCTCACACCTGGCTAACTCTGACTTTGAGGCCAAACAACAAGGAAGCATCAACAGGAGCGGTGATGAAGGAAGACTTAAAGGGGTCCGCAAAATCATACAAGTGCATCCAGGTGTGACGCTCAATGGAAATGCCTGAACCCACTGTCCTGGCCATTCCTTCGGCTGTGTGAGCAATAAGCTACATAGACGAGTTGGATATCAATTCTAGGGTTGCAAGCTGGGAGGCAATTTTATCGCGTACCTCGTCAGACAATGCTCCTGCCAAGTTGCCTGAGAGCTCAGTGATCAGGTCCCTCTGAAGATGGGTAAAATGTGCCAAGAAATTCAATGACTGTATGCCAAAGGTCACTGACGCGTAGACCTGCTTCCAAACCTGTCCATTGTCTGAGACTCTGAATGGAGGATGAAAGTACAGTTGTGTACACTTATCATAAATGTAGATGTTCGAGGATATTCACTGTTGCAGTCATCAGACTTGGGTTATCCTGCCAGGGGTAGCCCTCAGTCAGCCCGAATACCAGAGGCTTAGTATTTCTGCGTCGGTTGCTGTCGCTCCAAGACTGACGTCCGGTCGTCAGGGGTATAAAATCAGGCAGCCGACGCCATTACATCAGTTTTTCTTGCCCCAACTGTCAGAAGCCCCCAAATAGGGAGCTAGGTTATGGTGGAAGAACAGCACCAGTAGAAAGTAAATACCAAAAATTCCCTGTAAGAAGTGAGGAAGAGCGAGAGAGAGAGAGGGACAAGGAGGATGGAGGGTGGGAAACCAGGACTGCAACAGTGGATACACTCGAACATCTACATTTATGGTAAGTGTACACAACTGTACTATGTTCTTTGTGTTTCACTGTTGCAGTCCTTACATTTGGGTTGATTCCCAAAACTGAAGAAAAGGGCGGAGGCAGTCAAGAAGACTGGGGGCTGGCTAGGATGCCCTGCAAGAATGCAGTTGCAAAGCCTGCCCTGGATTTGGAGAAGACAGGCAGATGGTAATGCTTGGTGAAGGTGAAGGTATGAACAGAAGTCCATGTTGCAACCCTCCAGGATGTCCCTGGTGGGGGCCCCTCTGAGAAAAGCTGCAGAGGTGGAGGTTGCCCTGGTGGAATGCATCCTGACCCCCTAAGTGGGCGGTTTCCAGAGGTGTTTGTAGCAGAAATGGATGCAGTGTGCTATCCATTTAGAGACTGATTATTTGGATATGGCCATGCCCTCTGCCCCTGCTGCAAAGCTGACTAGCAACTTGTCAGTTTTTCTAAAAGATTTAGTCCTATCCAGGTAGAATCTGAGCCGTCTGTGTACATCTAGAGAATGCAGAATTCTTTCCCCCTTGTTTTGTGGGTTAGGGAAAAAGGTGGGCAAATGAACTTATTGGTTGAGAGACACACTGGACACCACTTTAGGCATAAAAGTTGGGTTAGTCCTGAGGGAGACCCTGTCAGCATGGAAAATGATGAAGGGCTCTACAGCCATGACTGCTTGTAGCTCTGAAACTCTTCTAGCTGAAGTGATGACCAGAAGCAAGGCTATTTTCCAAGAGAGGAATGTTAACTCTGCTGAAGCTGCAGGCTCAAAGGAGGGTAGGGTGAGCTTTTCCAACACAAAGTTAAGGTCTCAAGATGGGGTAGGAGCTCTTCTGGGTGGCCTTAAAATGTTAGCCCCTCTTAGGAACTGTTTGATGAGAGGGTGTGAGAAGAGAGGTGGCTCTGTGCTGTAATGAGCAGAGATGGCAGAGGCATGAATTTTAATAGAAGAGAAGGATAGGCCCCTGTGTAGTAGGTCTGCTAGGTAATCTAGGATGAGAGTTAGGGAGGGCTGTGCTGTTTCAGCTCCTTTAGCCTGGATCCAGGTGCAAAACCTTTTCCACTTGTCAGCATAGGATATTCTAGTGCTGGGGTGTCTGGCCTCACGTATAACATCCAGGGCTTGTTTGCTTAGGCTGGCAGCTGGAGGAGAGGTCAGGGAATAAGCCAGGCTGCCAGGTTCAGGGTTTGCAATTGTGGCTGCATGAATTCACCATTCTTCTTGGTCAGGAGTGTTGGGATCTGAGGTAGGTGCCACGGTGGCAGGGGTGATGGGCTGTGCAGCAATGGGTACCAGTGCTGGCGTGGCCAGTCTGGGGCAATCAAGATTGTCCTTGGTTTTTCCTCCCTTATTTTGAGCAGTACACTTGAAATTAGTGGTAGAGGGGGAAATGCACAGATCAGGAGGTTTACCTGTGGTGTTGTCTGTTTTGATCACTAGAGGTCCCGGGGAGAGTAGGGGTCTGAAAGCTGTCAGCGCATGCTAAACAGCTAGCATCTCTTTTTCACTGATGTGCAGATGTACTTGATTTGGGCTGCAATGGCCCTGAATGCACCTGCCGTCCAGGTGTGCATCCCACACATAATCTGATGTTTCTGTGGTGAAGGTCTGGGCGACGTGGGGTTGTGAAAAGGGAAAACCCTTGTTGTGGTTGCATGCTGCTGCCCACCAAAGACAATTTTTCTTATACAGAGCATCATAGGTACAATGGTTTCCAGGTCTTGAGAGTGTTGACACCAAAGGCTTTTTAGGTACCATTGTAGTTTCCTCATATGCAGTCTGGCATATGGAACGAGTAGAATGCAGGAGGCCATGAACCCTAGAGCTTGCGGATAACTGGGTTCTGGTGGCTAGTTGAGAGAAATAGCCTGTCAGGTAGGCTTGTTTTTCTGGAGTAAGGAATGCCATCTGGGATGCTGTGCCCAGGCTTGCTCCCAGGAATACAATTTTTTGAGTGGGGACTAGTTTTGATTTCTTTTCATTTATAGTATAACCCAGGGAGGTCAGTAGGTCCTTTACAAAGGGCAGGTGCTGTAACAGCTTTTCCTGTCTGCCTGAATCAGGCAGTCGTGTAAGTAGGGGTAATTTGAATATTTCTTTGTCTGCAAAAAGCAATGGCTGGAGCCAAGAATTTTGTGAAAACTCTGGGAGCAGTGGATAAGCCAAACAGAAGCACAGAGAACTGAAAGTGCTTTGATCCTGCCCTGAAACGTAGATATTTCCTGCAAGATTCCCTGATTGGGATGTGTAGGTAGACCTCTTTTAGATCTAGGGTGGCTAACCAAGCATCCTTGGAAAGCATAGGAAGAAGCTACTGGAGGGTGAGCATTTTGAATTCTGTTATCACCAGGAAGGTGTTTAGAACTGATAGATCGAGGATTGGGTGCCCTCTTTTCTGGGTACCAGGAAACCTTGGCCTATCTGATCTGCAGGAACAGGCTGTATTGCCCTCATGGAGAGCAGGGAATTTACTTGTTTTTTGGCCTCTGCGCATTGGTTTGGAAAAGATCTGGGAACCCTTTTGGAGTTGGCTAAGTGTGGAAATAAAATTTGTATCCGTGGGTCACTATGTTGAGGATCCATCGGTCGTTGGTAATAGAGGCCCAGTTGTTTGCATGGGAAGAGTTTTCCTCCTATGGGCACAAGCAGGTGGGCAGAGGTAAAGGGTGGAGGTGTAAAGTCATTGTGAGTTCTTTTCATAAGGGGGTGGCTTAGCACTCCCTGTTTTTGAAGTGGAGGAACTCCATTGCTTAGATCTCTGCATTCCCTGGAACTGCTGTCTGGGGGGGGGGGTGTCTGCTTCCCCTAGGTCTTGGCTGAGCTGGCCTGGAGGGGGCCGGAAAGGACCAGTGCTTGGAGGGGCAATGCCTACTGAACCTCGGAGGCTGAGTCTTTGTCTGCATAGCTTTAGCTTTTTCTTCCATCTTTTTTTAATACCTCCTCCGCCTTGGTGCCAAACAAACTGCCTTTGTTCAATGGTGCGTCCAATAGTTTTGATTTAACATGGTCTGGCAAGGTCTGCTCCTTAAGCGAAGGATGCCTTCTAAGTACAGAACCAGTGACTGCTGCCCTGCAAGATGCTTCTAGGGCATCAAAGCCACACTGCAAGGTCTTGTAATTCTTTATTTTCTTCACAAACAGGAAAGGTAGATATGTTTTGTTTCAGGAGTTCCATGGTATGTTGCTGGTATTTCAGCATGTGAAACTTGACAGTTTAGTGCCCTAATGGCAAGAGCTGCAGAGGTGTATACTTTTTTACCCCATCTGTGTAAAGCTTGGGAATCCCTGTCCAAAGGGGTGGGATTCTTAGCTGTGGCTGCTTTAATTCCTTTAGGTCCTTTGGAGATGACCTTTGGGTTAGCAGTAGGATTTTTGAAAAGGAATTTGAGAGAGTCAGGGACTCTAAAACCTGTCAGGTTTCCTGGGAGCAGGAGGAAGGGTGTCAGGAGTCAAACTGGATTACATAAAGACATCATCGACAACATCCAAGACAGAAGGAATAGCTAGAGGTCAGTGCTGTGGTAAATCTAAGAATTCCCTGAGTCTCTTTTTGGACTGAGGATAGTCCTGACATTTCCATTGAAAATGCTCCCTTAAAGTAAGTAGGGTTTCACTAAATGAAAAATCCTCTGGAGGAGAGGCAGAAGGAATGGATTAATCTGCATCTGAATCTTCATATTCAGAAACCTCAGAGTCATCGGACTCCTGGTCAGATAAAACTGCTGGGGACAAGTCTCTCTTTCTTTTGGAAGGGGTAGGCTGGCTTCCCCTAATAAGCATAAGGTCTTCTGCCATTTTAAGCATCTGAGATTGAGGCATGGAAGCAGATGCTTGAGCTTGGGTCATAGGTTTTTAGGTGTAATTCAAACCCTGGGCCTTAGAAACTCTGTAGTTTAAAAAAAAAAAATGAAGATACGAAAGAAGTCGGTGTCGAGTATCGGTAGTGCGAAGAACTTCCTCAGAAGCCGGTGCCTGCTCAGCGGCTCCAGACCCATCCAAGGTAGAGACATCCACAGGATCCTTAGTCAAAGAAGAGTCTCACGGCATACCGGACTCTGAACGGTTCTCGGCAGTGGCCTGCTAATCCAAAGACGCGGGCATCAGGGGCTGCGAAAGCGCCTTACTGAGGACCGGAGAACTGACGACTAGCTTAATGGAAGCATCATTGGCAGTTTTGAACCTGTGTGGTTTGTCTCTGTCTTTATCTTTACTTGTTTTAGAAGATCGGCAGTCGGATGGCTTACCGAAGTCATATCGGAATATGGGGACCGAGAGCAAACATATTTAGCTACAATAAGGGCCCGACACCATACAGTTCATTGAACAAAGCACAAAAGCGACAGCGAGGTACGTCGTGGTCTGGGCCTAAACAGGTGACGCAGTAAGAATGGAAGTCTGTGTGCTATTTGCTTTCCACAGGCGAGACAATTGTTAACTTTTTATGACATCGGTTAGAGCAAGAAAAAAGGATCCCCAATGGGGGTACTTAGCTTTACAAGTCTTCAACTTCAATTCGGAAACGAAACTCAGGTAGCAGCCGACCGGCACTCGTGCGAACTGCTTCTGCTTCAGGCTCTTGGGCAAGAAAGACTGATTTAATGGCGTCGGCTGCCTGATTTTATACCACTGATGACCTGACGTCAGTCCTGGAGTGACAGCAAACGATGCAGAAATACTAAGCTTCTGGTATTCGGGCCGACTGAGGGCTACCCCTGCCAGGATAACCCAAGTTTGATGACTGCAACAGTGAAAGACTAAGAACATAAGTTGGATTCTCCTCTGAGTTCCTTCTTTGTGGCTGCCACCACCACCATAGCATCTACCGCTAAACCTTAAGACCAGTGGGGCTGGTCCTCTGGTGCAGTAATAATGTTGTCCTGTCTCCAGGGGATTGGCTCTACAATGTCAGGGGTCTTCCAGCACGCTGCACGATGAGCTTGACCGAATCATCAGCAGGTGGGGTCACCCAAGAAGTAAGGCACGAAAAGTCTGCAAGAAAACAGATTCCTCGGAGGAAGGGTTGGTGGACTTCCAATCAACCCTTTGTTTCACGACTTCTAGGATGTTTCCAAAGGAGACATCTTCAGGGGGTGACCATGGGGACACTTCCCCCTTCACTGTAATCTGTATCCTCAGTGAGAGATTCTTATAGAGAATTTAAGTGCTTCCTCTTACATGACCTCTTACAGGGTGGCTCCTCAGGGTGAAGGTCTAAGGATGACTCCGAAGAGAGGGTACCCTACGGTAGGGTGTCTTGCTACTCCCATGCCCGCTGTCCCAATGTAGTAGACTGTGACAGCTGCAAGCCAAAGGATACATTGATATGACATTCCGACGGAGTGGGTGCCAACTGGGAGCCTGCTGAGGTAAGCGCTCTCTCCATAATCTGGAAAGCAGGCCTGCCTGAAGAGGGATGGGAGCCTGGGACCAAGAGACAACCTCAGAATCAAAGTCACACCCCGCTCCAACAAGACTGCCCCCAGAGAAGGAGCCCCGGGAGGACTCAGAACTGTCAAAGCAACCAGAACTGTAGACAGCGCCAAGGAAAGATGCGAGATGGCATGTTGAATGTATGTATGGAAGCTACACTTGAACTATATGACTGTGGCCATATGTGTCTTCACGTTCGGCCCAGTCTAACACCAGAAGAATACAGGGAAGGTGACTTTCTTGGAGAGGTTTAGGAAGTTAGGCATTATCCACAAATAGGATTTATGTACACTCACAAACATTTGTCTTCTTGGTTTATTGTGAAAGTATAGTTGTGTACACTTACCATAAATTAGATGTTCTAGTGTCTTCACTGTTGCAGTCATTACATTTGGGTAATCTGCTGGCAGGCTGCCCTCAGTCTGCCTGAATAACAAAGTCTTGGGTCCTGCATCGGTTGCTGTCTCCTCTTCCATGACGTCAGGGGTATAAAACATGCAGCCGACGCCATTTTAATCAGCTTTTCTTGCTCCAGATGTCAGGTGCCCCCCAAATGGGGAGCAAAAAAAAAAAAAAAAAATATATATATATATATATATATATGCATGTATTTTAGAACACAAAATATTTACCTCCAACTAAAAGCAAATACACCACAAAGGCTTTTGAGCATAATGAAGAAAAGAAGAGGTATAATTAGAAGTTATGTACCTACCATAACGTTCCATGTTAGTTGTCTTCTCTCGCCTTCTTTCTTGCTGGATGGGTTCGGAGCCGATCCTCGGCTCCGACTCGGCACTTGCTTTAGCTCGAGAACTCCTTTTACCAGCTCGAGGCAACCCTATATCCCATGATGCAAGGCGGAACTACCTCAGATCTCGTTTGGCAGCTAACTTACCCTGCTAAAGGTTATCCTAACCAAATTAGGAACAAAATTTCCTAAAAGAAGTCCTCATAACAAAGATCCAGAGGAAACAAACTATTAGGAACTCTTCAAGATCTGTCCAGGCCAGGGGAAGGAGGGAGGCCTTAAGAAAGAAGGCGCGAGAAGACAACTAACATGGAACGTTATGGTAGGTACATAACTTCTAAATGTTAAGTTGTCAATCTCGCCTTCATTCTTGCTGGATGGGACCGTCCCTAGCACCTGTATCCCGGGTGGCTCAACGGAACAGACTCTTGAGAACTGTGGAACCAAAACTGGCCCTATCTCTGGAGGCCAAATCCAACTTGTAATGAGAAACAAAGGTATGAGGCGTGGCCCAAGTAGCTGCTGCACAAATGGTATCAATGGGAAGTCTATCCTGAAAGGCTGCAGAAGTGGATAGACTCCTGGTGGAGTGTGCTTTTGGCTTAGAAGATAGTTGTTTGCCTCTGAGAGAGTACACATAGGAAATGGTGGAAGTCAACCATCTGGATAAGGTCACTTTAGAAACTGGAAGACCTAACCTGTTTTCTGCATAAGAGACAAACAATTGGTCCGATTTTCTAATTTGTTTAGTCCTATGCAAGTAGTACCTGAGCTGACGATGGACATCCAAAAATGCAATTTCTGTTCAGCTCTGTCAGAATAGTTAGGAAAAAGACTGGTAGATCTATAGATTGGTTAATATTGGTTTGAGATACAACCTTGGGGAGAAAAGAAGGGTTAGTTCTTAACGATACCCTGTCCTTATGAAAACCAAATAAGGTGAACGAATACAGAGAGCTTGAATCTGAAACCCTTCTTGCAGAAGTGACAGCCAGTAAAAATATAGTTTTCCACGTCAATAACTTCAAAGAACATGAAGCAGACGGTTCGTAACGAGGTAGAATCAAGGATGCCAACATTAAGTTTAGATCCCATTGCGGAGGAGGATGCTTTATAGGTGGCTTTAGGAGAAAAACTCCTCTCAAAAAGGCCTTGCATAATCTATGAGACATGATGTTATTGTCATGCAAGCCAACATGATACTTGGAAATAGCAGCCAGTTGTACTTTGACTGTAGATGACGAGGATCCTGAATGAAAAACCTCCGCTAGGAAATCTAAAACAGAATGTACGGGAGCAGTAAAAGGATCAATATTTCTGGAGTTTGCCCAAATCGAAAACCGTCGCCACTTGCTAGCATAAACAGTCCTAGTGGACGACTTCAAAGAAGACACTATAATGTCTCTGACAGAGTCAGAAATCATTGGTAGCCTGGCTAAGGAAGGAAGTGGAGCAACCAAGCAGTGAGGTTGAGAGAATGAATGGCCCGGTGCTGCTGACCCGACTGGTGGATCAAGAGATCCGGAACTGAGTCCAGATGCCAGGGCTGCACCAGAAGGTGACGATGCAGAGACGGAAACCAAATTTGTCGAGGCCAATATGGAGCAATGAGGATCAATTTGGCTCTCAAAACGGTGGCTTTCTGAATGACTTGTGGAATCAATGGAAAGGGAGGAAAAGCATAAAGAAGTCCCCGAGGCCAATCCTGGGTTAGAGAGTCTCTCAGGGGTTGGCCTGGAAGGGGAAATAGAGTGAAATAGTCTGGGCACTTGTTGTTTTGAGGGGTAGCGAAAAGATCGCAACAAGGAGTGCCCCACTTCAGAAAAATCTGATCCACTACAGATTGATTGAGAGACCACTCGTGAGGCATCGGAATAGATTTGCTTAGCCTGTCCGCCAATAGGTTGGACCTGCTGGGGATGTGCGTTGCTATCAGAAACCGCTGAGAAGAGATCGCCCATTGCCAAAGTCCGAGAGCTTCTCGACATAAGGGATAGGACCTGGTTCCGCCCTGTTTGTTGATGTACCAGACCACGGACATGTTGTCCGTCTGTACTGCAATAGTCCCCGTGGGAAGAAAGTCGTCGAGGGCTTGCAACGCTAAAAGCACTGCTCTCATCTCCAGGACATTTATGTGCAGATGGTATTCTATGGGTTGCCACGTCCGTGGACCATCCTGCCCTGATAATGCCCCCCCCACCCGATCAGAGAGGCATCCGTGGTGACTGTGGCAACTGGAGGAGGGGGAACAAAGGGTCGGCCCTGATGAAGAAGGGGGGAAGATATCCACCAGCCCAGATGAGCCCTGCAAGACTGTGTCACTAAGATCTCGTGTCTCATCGGAAGATCGTGATACGACCACTGTGTGAAAAGCATCCACTGCAGGAGACGCATGTGAAAGCGAGCCAGTGGTAGAAGAACAATGGCCGCAGCCATTAGACCTAGAACTTTCAGGACAAACCTGGCTTTGATCTTTTTGCTTTGTAACAGAAGCCACCTCTTCGCTAAGCGGCAAACGAGATCTGAGGTAGTTCCGCCTTGCATCATGGGATATAGGGTTGCCTCGAGCTGGTAAAAGGAGTTCTCGAGCTAAAGCAAGTGCCGAGTTGGAGCCGAGGATCGGCTCCGAACCCATCCAGCAAGAATGAAGGTGAGATTGACAACTTAACATCAACAGAGAGGAAAGGGGGCTGGCAGGTGGGTAACCCGGACTGCAACAGTGAATACACTCGAATGTCTACATTTATGGCAAGTGTACACAACTGTACTATGTTCTTCGTGTTTCACTGTTGCAGTCATTACATTTGGGTAGAATCCCAAAGCTGAGGATGGAATTATACAGAATTAGGAGCAGCTATAAGGCCCTGCAGGACAGCAGTGGGTAAGCCTGCCCTGGATTTAGAAAAGAGAGGTAAATGGTAATGTTTTGTGAACGTATGCACTGAGCTCCAAGTAGCAGCTTCTAGAATGTCTCTGGTAGGAACCCCTCTGAGAAAAGCTGCAGAAGTAGATGCAGCCCTGGTGGAATGGGATCTGATCCCCTTGTGGACAGGTTTACCACGGTGCATGTAGCAGAAACGAATACAATGGCTTATCCATTTTGAAATAGTCTGCTTTTATATAGCCTACCCCTCTGCCCCTGCAGCAAATGCCACCAGTAGCTGCTCAGACTTTCTTAGAGATTTTGTCCTGTTTAAGTAGAATCTTAGTTGTCGGTGTACATCCAATGAATGCAGAATCCGCTTCCCCTTGTTCTGCGGATTTGAGAAAAAAGTTGGCAGATGAATGGTCTGGTTAAGAGCCACACTGGATACCATCTTAGGCATAAAAGAAGGATTGGTCCTGAGGGCCACCCTGTCCAGATAAAAGATAATGAAAGGCTCCATTGTCATGAGAGCCTGTAGTTCTGAAATCCTTCTAGCTGAAGTGACTGCTAAAAGAAAGGCTGTCTTCCAAGAAAGAAATTTTATGTCTGCAGTAGCAGCTGGTTCAAAAGTAGTTAGGGTGAGTTTTTCCAGCACAAAATTGAGGTCCCATGCAGGAGTCGGTGCTCTCCTGGGAGGTCTCAAATTTTTGGCCCCTCTAAGGTACTGCTTTAGCAGGGGATGAGAAAAGAGAGGAGGCTCTGTGTTGTAATGAGCCGAGATGGCAGAGGCATGGATTTTTACAGTAGAAAAAGATAGGCCCTTGTGAAGCATCTCAGTTAAATATTGCAAAATCTGAGAAATATTGGGCATTGCTGTGTTTATTCCTTGTGTTTGGTTCTAGGCACAGATTCTCTTCCATTTATCAGCATAAGATTTTCTAGTACTAGGCCTTCTAGCCTCCAAATGACATCCATCACAGGTCTGAGAGATGTGATTGGTGAAATTAGTTGATTAGCCATGCTGCAAAATTCTGAATTTGGAGCAGAGTGTGCAGAATTTGATAGTTCTGCTGAGACAATAGATGAGGTGGCTGAGGCAAGTACCACAGAGGAAGGTGTGACATATTCCTTTGAAGCAGGTACCAGTGTTGGCGAGGCCAGTCCGGAGCAATTAGAATAATTTTTGTTTTTTTCCTATCTGACTTTTAGTAAAACCTAGGAGAGCAGAGGCAGAGGGGGAAAAGCATAGACTGATAGTTTTTTCCAGCTGAAGGATAGAGCGTCCACTTTCCAAGCTTTTTTGTGATGAGTTCTTGTGCAGAATTTGTCTAACTGGTAGTTTTGGGGAGAGGCAAAAAGATCTATGTCTGGGCTCCCCCATTTTCGTGTGAACATGCTGAAGATTTGTGGATCCAGTTTCCATTCGTGTGGATCCATAAGATTTCTGCTTAGGTCGTCTGCCAGAGAATTTTGCTTTCTTGGCAGGAACTGAGCTTGTAGATGTATTTGGTAAATCAAGGCTGTGTTCCGCAAGGCCATGGCTAGTCTATAAAGGGGGTAGGAGTGGGTACCCACCTGCTTATGTACCACATAACTGTGGTGTTGTCCGTCTTTATCAGTAGTTGTCCTGGATGAAGGAAGTCCTTGAAGGCTGTCAGAGCATTCTGTACAGCAAGCATTTCTTTCTGGTTGATATGTAGGTGCATTTGATTTGGGCTCCATTCGCTCTGAATGCATCTCCTTGCCAGATGGGCCCCCCCAAGCATAGTCAGATGCATCTGTAGTCAAGGTTTGGGTGGCAGGGGGTAGAATAATCACAGTCCCTTGTTTTGGTGACAGGCCTCTGCCCACCAAAGGAATTCCTGTTGCAGGCAAGGAATGAGAGGAATCATTGTTTCCAGGCTGTGAAAATGTTGACTCCATAAGCTTTTTAGGTACCATTGAAGTTTCCTTATATGCAGTCCTGCATATGGAATTAGTAAAATGCACGATGCCATGAACCCCAAAGCCTGCAGAATTTATCTTGCAGATAGCTGGGTTTTTGTGGCCACTTGCTTGAAGTATGTTATCAATTGAATTTGTTTGTCTGGCGTGAGGTAAGCCATCTGGGCAGTTGTATTCAAGCTTGCACCCAGGAATGTAATTATTTGAGAGGGTACCAGTTGTGATTTCTTTTCGTTTATGGTGTACCCTAGGCATGTTAGAAGCCTTTTTACAAATGCCAGATGTTGTAGAAGAGTGTCCTTGTCCTCTGCCTGAATTAGACAATCGTCCAGATAAGGACAAATTTGAATGTTTCTTTGTCTGCAAAATGCAATTACTGGTGCCAGGCACTTTGTGAAGACCCTGGGTGCAGTAGATAAGCGAAAGGGAAGTGCAGAGAACTGGTAATGCAAATAGCTTGCTTTGAAGCGGAGGTATCTTCAGCAAGATTCCCTGATTGGGATATACAGGTAAGCTTAAGTCTAGAGTTACCAACCAGGCATTCTTGCCTAGCATAGGCAGTAGCTGTTGTAGAGTCAGCATCCTGACTTTTAGAATGTCCAGGAAAGTATTTAGAATGGATAAGTCCAGAATTGGACGCCATGATTTGTCTTTCCTGGGTACCAGGAAGAGTCCTGAATAAAAACCTTGTCCTTTTTCCTTTTCTGGTACTGGTTGAATAGCCCCCATATCCATGAGGGACATGACTTGTTTCTGGGCCTCTGCCCACTGACTTGGGGGTAGATCTGGCCATCCGTTTGGAATTGGCAATGTGTGGAAATGAAATCTGTACCCCTGGGATACTATATTTAAGACCCACTTGTCCTGGGTAATTAGATGCCAATTTTGAGCATGAAGTACTAGTTTTGCCCCCAAAGGGGCTGCCAAAAGATAAGTGCTTGGAAATGGCAGAGGAAAGTCACTGAGACTATTTACCGTAGGGTGGTGCTTTGCTACTTCTTGATTTGGAGGTGGAGGCACCCCATTGTTTTGCCCTGTAAGATCCTTGTGACTGAAACCTGGAGCCTTTGGAGTGCCTGGGTTTGACCTGAGCGGCTCTTTTGGGTACTGGAAAGGACCAATTCTTAGTAGGCCAGTGCCTACTGAACCTGGGTGGCTGCACTTGCAAGAAATCTTTTACAGTTTGCATAGATTTAGCTTTGTCTTCCATCTTTTTTAAAACTGCTTCTGCCTTATTACCAAACAGACTGTCCTGTTGTAAAGGAGCATCCAACAATTTAGCTTTAACATGATCAGGCAGATTTTGCTCCTTGAGCCAAGCATTCCTTATCACAGATCCAGTTATGGCGGCCCTGCAAGAGGCCTCCAATGAATCAAAACCACATTGCAAAGTATGCTTTCCAACTTGTTCAGCTGAATGCAATAAATCCTGTAAACTCTATTTTCCACACAATCAGAAATCAACATCATTTTCTGTTTCAGTAAGCCCATGACATGCTGTTGATATTTAAGCATATGAAATTGACAGTTTAAAGCCCTGATTGCCAGGGTTGCAGACGTATAAACCTTCTTACCCCATCTACCCAGCACCCTGGAGTCTCTATCAGAAGGGATAGGATTTTTAGCAGTAGAAGCCTTAACACCCTTGGGACCCTGAGAAATAGTTTGAGGGTCAGCAGTAGGATTTTTGAAAAGAAACTTGTGGGAGTCAGGAACCCTGTAATATCTGTCTGCCTTACTAGGAGCTGGAGGCAGGGAATCAGGAGCCATGCTGGATTCTGAGAAAACAACAACAATGTCTAAAACAGGAGTGTAGCCAAAGGCCTATGATGAGGAAGAAGAAAATGCCTAAGCCTCTTTTTGGATTTTGAAAAGTCCTGACTCTCCCATTGAAAATGTTCCCTTAAGGTATGCAAAGTCTCTCCAAAAGAAAAATCCTCAGGAGGAGAAGCAGAAGGGACGGATTCTTCTGCATCAGAGTCCTCATAAGGGAGGATGGAAAATTCCTGATCAGAAGAGGAATCAGAAGAAATGGAAACCAGATCTGAAGATTCATAATTAGTGCCTTACCTAGGCCTCTTAGCTGGAGGGGGTTGGGAACCCCTGATCAAGGTAATTAAATCCTCAGCCAGTTTGATCATTTGTTTTTTAGGTATAGGGGCCTAAGCACGTGGCTCATGCTTCGGTTTTTGTAGACATAGGAGTTGGTTTTGGCCTTGTTTTTGATGATGGCGTTGGTTTAATATACAAATCTTTAGGCCTGAAAACACCCTCAGAAGCTGGTGCCTGCTCAGCGGCTCCGGACCCATCCAAGGGAGAGACATCCGCGGGTTCAATACTTGAAGAATCTCGTTGCATACCGGACTCCAAATGGGTCTTGATAGAGGCCTACGACTCAAAAGTAGAGGGCATCAGGCGCTGCGAAAGCACCTCACTGAGTACTGGCGAACCGGCGACTGGCTTAGGAGAAGCTTCGTTGTCGGTTTTGGACCTTGACGGTCTGTCTCTGTCTTTTTCTTTGGATTGTTTGTGAATTCCGGTAGTCGGATTGCTAACCGACATTTCAGGATAGTTAAATCTTGAAGCAAAGTATTTAGAAGCAAAAAAATATACAGACGCTTAATAGTGCGTTGGTTAAATTCAGCACAAAACCAACAGCAAGGCACGTTGTGGTCAGGCCTAGGCAATGAATACAGTAGAAATGAAGATCCTTAGGAGGTATTTGTTTCTCACATGTAATACAATTATTAACTTTTGATGACATCGGTAAGGAGCAAGAAAAAGTTTCCCCAACGGGGTACTTCACTTTAAGTTTGAAGACTTCGGTTCTGAAACTCAAAAACGAAAATTTCAGGAGTCTGCCGACCGGCACTTGTGAACTGCTTCTGCTTCGGGAACCACGCGGCAAGAAAGACTGATTAAAATGGCATCGGCTGCATGTTTTATACCCGTGACAACCTGATGTCATGGAAGAGGAGACAGCAACCGACGCAGGACCCAAGACTTTGTTATTCAGGCCGACTGAGGGCAACCTGCCAGCAGATTACCCAAATGTAATGACTGCAACAGTGAAACACGAAGAACATCAACATTGTTGTCACTATGAACATTAAGCCATGGACACAACTAATTTCTTATTTGAAAGGAAAAAAAAAATTTGACTGAACTTAACTTCCTCATGACTTTTGTTCATAGCATCATAGGATCAAAACGGTGTCTGTGATTTGCCAGAAAACTACACATTTTATGAAGAACAGGCCAAAAACATGAGGCAAAAATCTGGGCATTCTGCAAAATTCTGGGCAGTTGAGAGGTATGAATTTAAGGGTGAATATGTGTGTATGTGCATGTGTGTCCATGTGTATATTTTGGTTGAAAGGCCACGGCCATGGTGAAGATATGCTTTTCTCGCAGGGTGAAAATAGGGTGTTCCACATTTTGACTGTTTGTCACACATTGCAATGGTCTGGTGTTCCACATTGGCCTCTGAGCAGGTTGAGACTTACGACTCCTACACAGTAATTTTTAATATACAACAGAGAAAACACTGCAATAAAATACACAGCAGTATATATAAAAACACAAGAAAACAATATAACTAATACAAACAAAACTGCATTTCGCATACAGCAGAGTCTGTTCAAGTGAGTTTTTTAGTGAAGACTTGAAATTTTTTTCCCCATCAAATAAAAATCCTAGCAAAGAAAACACTAACTACTGCTCTATAAATACAGCATTAACACTTTTTTGGAACACTAGTTCCATTTGGATTAAATACAAGGTGTAACTGGAAAATGTTTCAACTCAGAAATGAATAGATTTTTTTTTGCTTGAATGTTGTTTTAGCTGCTTGGCCACTGACAGTAATAAGCTCAGTTGAGTTATTTTTATCCTCCCTGAAAGGCTTGCTGCTGAGGTGCCAGGTAAGAGCCACAGGTAGGGCAAGGTTTGAAGATACTGCCCCAGTTAGAAGGCACAACTGGCAATATCAATAGGGCAGAAGTGCAAAGTATTGCCGGCATTCATTCATTTAAACAAGCACAATCCATTTAAATACATCTTTTTCTGCATTAGTCCTGTGCAACTGTAGCAAGCAAGTATTTTAACTACTGTCACGGTTCAGCGTAGAACAGTAAGGAGAAGTTCCCCCCACTCAAACTTTGATTTCAGGGGGATTTTGTCAGGAGGGACTGCACAGGGATTATCTAGCTACTGCAATGACAGGTGAAAGAGTTTAGAAGTGCCAGATGCAGTATTTACTTACCTTAATTTATTAGCAGCTTGTCAGTCATCTGTTTGTGAAACATTAAATAATTTTCCAAAAATGTTACTGTAAGGTGATTCAGTAACTCTAAACCAGACAAGGTTGGTGAGAAATATGGAATGATGTTTGAAATTCACAGAGAGTCAACTGTTCAAAATCAAAGTGTTGAAGAACAGAAAACTAAAGACCTTTTCCTAAAGGAATTCACTGTTAAGAGTTTCAAAGTGTTTGCTAGCAGCAACTCCTTTGTTTTGGGAGAGATTTGTTTTCCTTTTTTTTTGTCTGTGTGACTGCGGATTTGGTACATACAAGGTTTAGAGGTGCTTGGGGGGCTTGCCTCCCCACTGGGGTGCTGGGGGCTAGCCCCTTTCAAAAAAATACAGTTTTGATTTTTCCCTTTTAGGTATTTCAGGCATTAGTGTTCAGGAATGTTTCCTCGCCATCTTCGCAGTTGAGATTTTACAGTGGATCTGTCAAAGACAGCAAAATAAGGGTGCAGCTTATTCTGTAAAAAAAGAAGTTATGTACTCACCATAACGTTTCATCTGAGTAGTTGAACTTCATTTGTCTTCAACCTGTGGGTTATGGATCTGTAGTGTATCCGACACGGCTCAGCTGCATACCCAGCATCTGATGCGAGATCCAAGCCTCTCCACTTACCCATAATGCCCCATCTCTTTCTTCCCTTCAGATCGAGTTTGCTGCTCAACATTTAACATACACCCGACCCAACAAGACCTTACCACTACTGGCGGCCTAAAAATCCTGAGCCAAAGCATAACAAGGGATGCTCCTAGGATGTCCATCTTCATTTACATGGCTAGGACAATAGTGACAAGGTCGGGGGGAATGGGGGGGGGGGTGGCTGAAGACAAATGAAGTTCAGCTACTCAGATGGAACGTTATGGTGAGTACATAAGTTCGTTATCTGAAGTAGTTGACATCATTTGGTCTTCAAACTGTGGGCAGAGTCCCCAGTTACTAACACCTGGGTGGCCCTCATGGAAGGATATTTCGAAGCACAGCAGAGCCAAAGGATGCCCTGCTCCTGGATACGATGTCCAGTTTGTAATGTGAAATGAAGGTATGAGATGAGGACCAAGTAGCTGCAGAACAAATATCATCCGGCAACATTCTGGACCAAAAGGCCACTGAAGTAGCCATAGATATGGTAGAATGCGCTTTTACCTGACCTGGAGGGGAAATTCCCTTGGCAAAATATGCTCGAATAATGCATTGGGAAATCCAACGAGCAATCACCACCTTAGAAATTGGTTTCCCTAAGAAGGGTTTTGAGTAATAAATGAACTGATCAGATTTACGAAAAACTTTTGTCCTCTGCAAGTAGAATCATAATTGGCTGTGCACATCCAGCAGATATAATTTATATTCACCCCTATTCCGAAAATTAGGAAAAAAGGAAGATTGATAGTCTGATTAATATTGGCTTGTGACGCTACTTTGGGAAGAAAGGATGGGTTAGTATGCAGAGAAACCCTATCCTTATGTAAAATCATATAAGGAACTTTGATGGACATTGCCTGAAGTTTCACACTCACCTGGCAAAAGTAATGGCGACCAAAAAGGCAGTCTTCCAAGACGGATACTGCAAATCTACCGAAGCTGCAGGTTCAAAAGGAGGGGAGACTAAAGCCTGAAGCACAAAAGTAAGGTCTCACGGAGGAGTAGGATCCTTCACTGGGGGGTCTCAGAAGAAAGGCACCTTTAAGGAAGGTGTTGCAAAGTTTAGAAGAGGTTATTGAAGTCATGTTTTCCCCCCACATGAAAACTGGAAACTGCAGCCAGTTGGACTTTGACCATGGAGGAACTAGCACCTTGCTGAAAAATCCCCACCAAAAACTCTAATACTGCAGACACAGGAGCAGTAAAGGGATCCAATGGAATGCCCACTGTGAAGCCCATACGGAAAACAGTTTCCACTTGCTACCGTATACCCTTCTGGTGGAGGATTTGTGAACCGCCACCAAAATGGTTTTAACAGATGATAAACCAGGAGTCCTAATAATCAGGGGAACTGGAGCAGCCAAGCAGTTTATTTCAGACTGTCCAGGTCTGGGTGAGAAATCCCCGAGGGATGAGAAATAAGATCTGGAACCAGATACAATGTCCATGGTGGAACTACTAGGTGAGACCAAAGGGAGGGGAAACCAGACTTGGCGATGAGTATCACAGTGTTTCCCACCCTGCAAGCTTTCTGAAGAAACTTCGACATGAGGGGCAGCGGGGGATAGGCATAAAGACCAGGAGGCCAAGCATGAATCAGTGCGTCTCTGGGAGGTGGGGGGTTCAGAGCAAAGAACTTGCTGCATTTCGCATTGGAAGGAGATGCGAATAGATCGCAGCAAGGATGACCCCACTTTAGAAAAATCTGCTCTGCCACTGAAGGATTCAGAGACCACTCATAAGGCATCAGGAAAGATCTGCTGAGCCAGTCCTCTAGAATGTTGGACCATCCTGGGATGTGCGTTGCTACCAGAAAACGGCTGGTGGAGATCGTCCATTCCCACACACTCATGGCTTTGCGACAAAGGGGGGAAGATCTGGTTCTTCCTTGTTTGTTGATGTACCAGACTACTGACATTTTGCCTGTCTGAATCGCAATCTTGCCTAGAGGAAGATGGGCAAGAAGGGTCTGCAACGCAAGAACCACCACCCTCATCTCCAGGACGTTGATATGCAAATTGGTCTCGGATTGGGACCATGTGCCTTGGACTGTCCTTCCTGAGCAATGGCCCTCCCACCCTAGCTGGGAGGCATCCGTGGTCACCGTGGTTTTGGGAAAGGACAGAAGAAACGGACGTCCTCTGACTAGGTCCGGGGAATGAATCCACCACCAACGAAAGTCCCTGTATACTTGGGAGATTCAGACCAGATGAGACAATGATAGAGCTAATAGAGACCATTGAACTGCAAGAGTTCACTGAAGAATCCGCATGTGAAGTCGCGCTAAGGGTTATAGGTTGATCGTGGCCACCACAGACCCCAACGCCTTCAGTACTGTTTCTGCTGTCAGAACCTAGGCTTGAAGGATATACAAAATGTGTAACTTCAGACTGTGTACCCTGTCTAAGGTGAGGAAAACTTTCATTTGGATAGTGCCCAACCGAGCCCCAATGAAGTCTAGTATCTGAACAGGGGCCAGTGATGACTTGTAGAGCTTGAAGTTGATGCCCAGTCTTTTTGCTAGTAAGAGGAAATAATCCCTGGCTCGGCAAAGTAGATGCTTTGAAGGGGCACTGAAGAGCCAATCGTCCAGGTAAGGGAAGACCTGAATACCCTGAAGCCTCAGATGAACCGCTACTACTGCCATCACCTTGGTGAACGCCCTGGGGGCTGTGGTGACACCAAAGGGTAAGGCTCTGAACTGATAATGATTGGCCCCCAACCAGAAGCAAAGAAACCTCCGAGAGCACCTGTCCATCTTGATATGATAGTACGCATCCTGTAGGTCGATCAAACACATCCAATCGTTCGCCTGCAGGTAGGGCAGGATGGACTAAGCGTGATCATCCAGAATTTCGCCTTGGCTATTTACAGGTTCAAGGTGGATAGATCCAGAATGGGTCTTAGGTCCCCCCATTTTCTTTGGCACTAAAAAGAACCTTGAATAAATGCCTGATCTGGATTGGCCTAGGGGGACTCGGACGACTCGTTTTCTTAGCAGCTTGTCTATCTCCAGAGCTGCTTCCTCCCTCTGCATGGGTGGAACATCTGGGAAGTGATTCAGTGGGAGAGGTGGTTCGATGAACGGGACAGAATAACTCCTGGATATAATTTGCAACACCCAACGGATCTGTTGTTACAGACTCTCATGCCGCTGGGTGTAGCAATAGGCGACCCCCGACTGCCTCCAGAGATGGGCAGGCTTCAGGGCTGCTGCTCGGGTCTGTCCAAGAATGGTTCTCAAGACCCAAAGTTTCTTGGACCCTCTCTGCCTCTAGGATGGCGTCTATCATAAACCCTCTGCCTCTGGGGAAAGATAAGTTCTGAGTGTCCTGAGAAAACACCCGAGACTTCCAGAACCACATCTTCATTGTCTCTCACTGATTCTTAGAAAAGGATCTTTGAGGGGCAGAAAAGTGGATCCCAGTGGCAGTGTCTTCCCGTCCTTCTCACTCTGAACCAAGGTCTCTTGAACTGACTTCCCAAACAGGGAAGAACCGTTGTATGGGGCATTTGCAAATGACACCTTAAAGGGTTCTGAGAACTGACAAAGCCGTAGCCAGGCATGGCGCCTCATAGCAATGCCAGAACTGGTCTCCCTAGCGGCTCCCTCCATGACATGGGAAAGAAGATGCATGTATGTATTAGCTACTGCCTTGAGAGTGCCCATCTGAGCAGAGAACATCATCTTGCCCTCCGCCGACATGGACTCCGGGGTCGACTCAACGATTTCCTTGACCAAGTCTTGGTGCAGCTGAATGACATGTGCCATATAGTTCAGCGCTCTTATGGAAAAAGTCAATGAAGTGTACACACACTTCCCTAAATGGTCCATCGTCCTTGACTCTCGGTCAAGAGGATGGACCGTAGAGCCTTCCTGCACGAGCTCTTTCTTCATAGCAGCTGCCACCACCATAGCATCCACCGGGGACCCCTTACTCCATTAAGTCCTGTTTGAAGGGGGGCTAAGGACCATCAGGGCACTTAGGGATAGGCTCCACAGTGTCTAGTTCCTTCCACGTCCACAATGTTATTAGGTCTACTAGAGGGTGTGCGGGAGGGGAAACCCAGGAAGTAGATGGGCCCGTGCCGAATGCCTCGAGGAACACTGAATCATCAGAGGTCGGTTTTTGGCCAGACCACACCCCTCTGGTGAAGGAGTTCCATGATGTCTCCAAAGGAGACATCCTCTAGGGGTGATCGGGGGGAACCTTCCCTTCCTCCAAATCAGTGTCTTCGGTGAGGGACTCCGGTGGGGAGTCCAGGTGCCTCCTTTTACATGTCCATTTGCGAGGAACCTCCTCAGTGGGACTCTCTGGGGAGGACTTATCAACATCCTGCCGCTCCCTCAGGGGAGCTTCCTGAGGCTAAACAGGCACAGGCTGTCCCTGAGAGGATAAGATGGTTGGGACCATACCCACTGCAGTGAGAGTCGGGACGGAGTCCGAGGATGAGATGGTCAAGGGCCTCGACTGCACCGAGAGAACCCTCTCCACCACATCAAGGGCTGAAGGAGAACGGACATCCTGAGGAGCCGTTCCCCTTTGACCCGACACGGGAGTCAGAGCAGAGACTCCAGGAGCGGAGAAGCCGAAGGGAATAAGCTCAGACACACACTGAGCCGACAGCAACCGCTTGGATCCAACTCAGGGACTATGGCTCCAAGAGCTCGGCTCCGACCTGGTTTGATCAGAAATGCTCAAGGCAATGGCCAGCGTCGAGATACAATGTATTCTCAGCGCCGACCCTGAGGGTCCTTGAATCCAGGGGCTCCAAAACCACAGATCGGAGAAGGAGTGATCGGTGTGAAAAAAGTCTGTGAGCTCCCCCCTTCAGAGGGAGAAGGGACAGGTAAGACAACCCCCATCTAAACTTGGGTGCGGATAAACCTCCCCATCATCTTATCCATCGCCGCTTCACTGAAGCTCCGGGTGGAGTGGAAGGACGAGGCCACAGCAAGCAGTCTGGAATGTTGGTGAGGGGAAGCCCTGACAGGGGACCAGATCTGGGGTTCCTCTGGCTCCAGGGAGAACCTAGAGGAATGCAGCTGGGGTGATCCAGGCCTAGTTTCTGCCCTAACTTTAGGTGGTGGGCTGGCTGGGGGACCACTTCCTCGGCCCGTCTTTCCTAAACTTCTCCTGTTCCTTGGACGTCTTGTTGGGGAGTTTTAGAGTCCCTGAAGCCGAGGAAGAGGAAGAAGCTGTAGCTGTTGCTCCTGATGAGGGGGGCATAAGGGCTACAGTCCCCGAGGAGGGAAGTAGTCCCTTCAGGATAAATTTATCCCTCCTGTCCTTAAGTGCTCTGGGAATAAACCCAGCACAGATAGGACAGGAGGTTTGCAGGTTAGCACCCCCCAGGCACACCACACAAAGAGTGTGGCCATCAGCTGGGGAGAGCTTTTGGCCACACTCTGTGCCCTTTCTGAAACCTGATTTAGGGTTTTCAGCCATACCCTAAACAGACCCTGACACACACACACTCACGCTAAGAAAAACAGTAAAGGGAAAGAAAGAAATTTTTTTGACCAATGACTACACGGTGAGGTAGAAAGGTAGAAAAGTGAGAAAAGTTAAGAAAGATAGCAAAAAACACCAAAAGTTTACTCACAAAACCCACAGACTTGGCCTAGAACAAGGACCACAATGTTTGCTTTTCCAGCAGCAAATGAGATCTGAAGGGAGGAAGGAGACAAGGCATTATGGGTAAGGGGAGGAGCTTGGAGCTGGGATCAGACACTGGATATGTGGCCATGTCAGATCCGATACATATCCATAACCCACAGGTTGAAGACCAAATTAAGTCAACTACTTCAGATCTTAAGATACTATTGATAGTGTTGGCACATTAAGATATGAATGTTTAAATTATATCCATTCCTTACGGAAAATTCTATTGTAACACACTAACAAAATGAATAAAAATTTTCTGAAATGAAGCTAGTTCAAAGGCCAAATGATCACTTTCAAGCAGCTTTAGATTCTGAATAGACAAGTATACTACCAGCTGTGATCAGGTCCATACAGATTACACTGGGAACAGAGTTCAAGGGCTATATACCACCTCTCATTAATGCTTACAGAAGAAATTTTTCTAGACCTGAATGCTTACTGATGGAAAGACATTCCTGTGAAAACAGGACATGTATGCCTGTATGAATCCATTTTTTTAAAACTCTAACCAGATGATCGAACGAACTGCCCTTGAAACAGTCGGATTCACTGTAAGTTGTGCAAGGTAGCTGTAAGTTAAGCAGACTCTAGAAAGGAAGACTAGCCCTCTTGAAATGGCTAATCTCACTAATAATGGAATATTTGAAAATGGTGCCAAGACTCCCCTAGACAACTCTAGGGTATAAGATTTTTTTTTAATTCCATAAGTTTGAGATTTAAATGCTGTGTCATGTGCACTTTATGAAAACTGAAAATATTAACATAGTAAGTCCAAAATGTACAACATAGCTGTGATATCACGTCTCAGACCACATGCCTATCTATAACAATGAATTCTAAGCATTGGACTACACAGGCAAATCTGAAAAAAAGGTCAAAAAAACAGATATGCTATATCCAGTTGTTAAAATATTAATTGGAATGATTTCAGTTGATAAAGAAAAACTTTATATGTTAGTACAATATAACTGAAAAGTAACAGATTAACAATGTGTCCCATGCAAAGAAAATACACCAAATTCATTTACATTGATGTCAGACTCCAAATGTAAAGCTTTACAGAGCCCGGGCCTTCTTACCTAGGAAAATCCTGGGTGCAATCTTTTTCCAGCCATTACCAGTGATTAATTCAAGAGACAATATCAGAAACACGCTGTCACCACCGTAAGAGTAGATATTGTCTCTTGGATTTATCATTGATTTATCTTGGAAAACCTTGGCTACGTGGAGGTTTTGTGTGCATATCCAGTGATTAAACATAATGGCCACTGCTGTATCTGTAAGTGAAGTAGCCACTTTTTCCTGATGAGATACGTTGGGGGAAATCACAAAATCTGAAAAACTGAGGTCAGTCAAATGAGGCACAAGTGTCCATAATGTCCAGACCACTGCAGCATCTACTGGATATTTTACACTTTTAAGTTCAACAGGTCCATAAGGTGGAAAAAATCCTCATTGCCACTGCCAGCACTTACTTTATCACCTACCAAGTTTATGTCGTTGTGAAGGGTTTGCATACTAGAACTGCAGCTATTTAAACTACACGAAAGACATGAGTAAGGGAACTCACCATCTTTTTGAGACCAATATGTGTAACCAAAATCATGTCATCTATTTGTATTTGCAGATTGTTCTCTCATTTAACCTCATCACTTTCAAACACTCTGAAGCCATAATCATCTGTAAAGCTATATAATTTAAGTATACCAGCACCTGGTGTAATGGAAGTAGGTGTGAAACGTAAATCATGGGCATGATCTGCAAATACTACCACAAGGGAATTTGTTGCTTTTATTCCTGAAGCAGAGCTCAGTAAATTGAAGGGGTTTAAAGGTATTTAGGCTTAAGACCTCACCAATATATTACATTATGGTAAATCCAAATACTCCAAATAAGAAGCTTTGCCATCTATTCTTAACTTAGTGTTGGCCCATAACTTAATCCACAATTGAATACAGTCGCCAATTGAAGATCAAGTTTTAGCTTCTTATGTCATCATCAAGTCTGCCCAAGTCCCACACTTTCCTCCTTCTCCTTACAGTCAAGCACTGTAAGTTGTATATACATTAGGTAAACTTCCAAATTTGTACAAAAAAGGTTTTCGGGTGGCTCTGGCTTGCATAAAATGCATCAGGTCCACTGCATACGCATAATGGCAGAGACCTGGAAAACCATGCACCCTCCCCACATTTCTGAGATGCCATCATCTTCTTTCTCAAGATCCTAAGATGTTTGTTATCATATATGAAATTCAGTAAGAGCTTCTGTAGTTTTTGGATGATAAGCTGTGTGTCCAGTTGCAGGATACATGTGGCCAGAAACATACACTATGGCAATATAAACATGTGCACTGTCAAGATTTTAACTAATGGGATAGTCTCTGCACTTTACAGTGCAGACCGTCTATTAAGGGAATGAAGTTACCCCCAGGGAGACTGCCATGTGAAAAAGATGTCTGAATACCCAGATAAGTGGTTGTGATACACCACTTAATCCTCTGTTCTCAGACTCAATGATGTAATAGAGACACTGAGTGTTCAGGGAATCCAGACAGTCATTTTCTGATTAGCTAGCAGACTGAAATATAACAAAAGTTCTGACCCTGAGCACCTCTGTAAGATGGTATCAAGGGTCCTTAAGAGTGAGGATGTCTTCTAAGTATGGCATGCCTCAGTGGGAGCAATTTGCTTTACACACACACACAGACACACACACACTATGCATATACGCAATCTCTCTCTAATAATATATATATATATATATATATATATATATATATATATATATATATATATATATATATATATATATATATACATACACACACACACACACAGATTATATATATATATATATATATATATATATATATATATATATATATATATATATATATGTACTGTGTGTGTGTTTAGGCTAAGCAGCTCCACAGCCAGTACGAGAGGTAAAGTAGATCCTTGGTGGGTGCCCGTAGAAAGTCTGAAGGGTCAAGAAATTGCACAGTCTCTGATAACTTCAGCCAATGGTTCCCAAAAGAGGAGCTTACACCATCATATGAAGTTGTCAGGAAATTTAAGTGAGGATAGAATTCACCATACAAATTTCCAAACTAAGGAATCAAAGGCATTTTTAAAGTCAATTAAAAAGTATAGCCATAAGCTGGTTACTGTACTGCTGGAACACCCTTTCCCTCCAGGAACAAAACCCTGCTGTGTGGGTCCAAATTAGTTCTGGAATATGATTCGCCAGTTACATGACCAAACCCTTTCTTTGAACTGGAAGCAGTGAAAAAGGTCAATAATTATCTGGTTCTATAGGGGGCTTTATCCTCAAAAAATGTAACCACATTTGCAAACCTAGCCTGGTCCCACAGTAAGTCTAGTTGAAGACATGTTTGAAAAGGTATGAAAGTGGGTGTTAACTCCTCTTCCAGAACTTTGCAGATCTGTACTGGTATCCTGTCTGGTGTTTGCGCTTCCCCCTTCCAATGGCTATTAAAGCTAGTTTCACTTCAGAGTGACAGGCGTTTTTTCCTTTACTGCAGATAGGCCAAGTAAACCTCCCAACAAAAAGCTTGTCATTTCTTTGTGTAGAATGTCAATCAAGATTAGTAAAGTTAGCCTAAAAAAGCCAACACTGGTGTTATTAACTGACTGAATAGGAAATGACTGACATATTTGCTCAACCCTTAAAGGATGGAACATCCCTGTGTTATGATCACTAAGGCATTGGGCAAGCTTGGGTGACAAACTGTTCTGTCCAGTAGTTCAGCAATCAGCCTCTCCCATTTCCAGTGCTTCTCAGCAAATATACAACTTAATTTCAGCTCTGGACCACTGAATTTCCCTTAAACTACTAGCACAGTTGTATGCATTTAAGGTTTGCTTGCTGTAGTAAAATTTCAATCCCACAGTCTGGATTGTCTCTGTACCTTTTGCACCCCTGGTAACATGCCTCAACTTTGAAACAATCACATGCTTTCTAGGTTGTGTTTGTTATTCCCGTTGGGAGTGCCAGGGTATCGGAAGAGATGTGAATTTTGGGAAACTACTCTGAGAAACCTTGGCTGGGTATATCACAATGCATGTATTCACACCTATGGGTAACTTACAGTACCTGATCCAGAGTGGATGAGGCTGTCCCAAAGAACCAAGTAAAACAAAATAAGCACTGATGTCACTATTCAAGAGAGATTCTGAAAGCACTTAGACTACAAGATGTACGCTAGCAGCTCATAGCCTTAACCCTCTGTGCAACACTACCAAGCAAATCTGGAATGCAAGGTTTTACTTGACATGCATAAGAATGAGATTAAAATATTGTACCTTTAAAACCACCTGGATGATTCTATGACAAAAAAGAAAAACTACATTCTCTGCGCTCATCTAGCACAGGTGGCATGCAGGGTTAATGTCTTGACTACAGCCAGAGTGACCAGAAGATGGTTGTATAGTGCCACAATATTTTAATGGTGGTATGGTGATGTAAATGCACAGCCTAGGGGAGTAGGAATTAGACTCACCCGACCACAACTAGGATGATGGACTTCAACACAGGTATGTAGAACTATGCACTGGAAAGAGGAAGGCACTGTGACTCTGTAATGATGTGGATTGCATGTTCCTGGTCCTCAATAAAGGCTGGGGTTAAACCATGACGCACACTTTCATTGTCAGGATGTCAAAAGGTCATAAACCACTCCTGCTCCCTCTTAGCAGTCTCATCAGACTCCTAAGACCCTCGCTGACAGTTACCACAGCCCATGAAGTTTCTATGGCAAAGGGGACAAAAGTAGGCTGCCATGTCTTTCTTCCAAATCACACACCTGTGGGCAATTTACAGTCCATAATGCATCTTATGGCATATCTTAGGAATGTGGGAGGAAAGCGTAATGGATCCCTAAATCACGGTCCCCTCTGGACAGCTGCTGGTGCTGTGATCCAAAATGAAAAGTCCAATTTAAGGAAACACAAATGGAATTTACTCAACTAGGAAAAGGCTTAATGGTCAGTAGGCAAGGGGGGTAAAATTTGCCTGCAAAGAAATTATCACTGGTGCTTACCACTTGCTCAGGTTCATTTGCCTCCTCTGACTTGTCCTGCTTTTCTTTCTGTGGGGCACGCTGGCGGCTCTGGGACTCAGCACGGGATATATAATCAGCCACTGTTACTGGAAAAAGAGAGCACTGTGTAAGAAAAAAAAAATCATTTCCTCCCTCAGTCAAAAATATTCTAAGTGCTACAACAAATTAATACGTCTAGGAATCACTAAACACAGTCAGTACAAAATTAAATACAATGTTAAAAGTTCTCCTCTGCAGCAAACTTCTTTCATACTGAAAAGTGCTCTTCCAATTGTGCACGTTATTGCCTTATCAATGTCTGGAGCTGTAAGGATTATTTAGATCTGTTTGCTACCTCTGTTAACATTCATTACATTACGTATCAAAAGGAAGATCCTGTTCATTTTAAATAATCGCTAGTCTCACGTGCTTAAGCTTCAGAAGTCCTTACATGAGCAGCTGAGACAGAAGGGTAGAGGGTATTCAAGACAAAGTCCTTAAAAAGGAGATGCTGAATTTATGCAACCTGACTTCTCAGGTAACCAGGCACTCCAGAAAAAGAGTCTGTGGTGCAGTAAATGCACCTTGCAGGGAAGCTGCCACAGGACCAGTAATTAGGAGACCAGCTTCATTAAGGAGTCATCCCCTTCCAGAGTATGTTAAAGAAAGTACAGTTGTGTACACTTACAATAAAATGTAGATGTTCGAATGTATTCACTGTTGCAGTCATCACATTTGGGTTATCTGATTGCAGTAGCCCTCAGTCGGCCTGATTATCAAAGTCTTGTGTCCTGTGTCGGTTGCTGTCTCATCTTCCATGACATCAGGTAGTCAGGGGTATAAAGCATGCAGCCGACGCCATTACATCAGTTTTTCTTGCCCCAGATGTCAGGTGCCCCCATAATGGGAAGCAATTATATATACAAGGTTACACCTCCAACAAAAAAAAACAAATACACCAAAAAGCTTTAAGCATAGTAAACAAGAATAGAGGTATAGCCAAGAGAAGTCAGGGGGGCTGGAGGGAGGGTAACTAGGACTGCAACAGTGAATACACTCAAACATCAACATTTATGGTAAGTGTACACAACTGTACTATGTTCTTTGTGTTTCACTGTTGCAGTCATCACATTTGGGTAGATTCCCAAAGCTAAGGATGGCAGGAGGAAATTAGATAGCATTAGGACTAGCTATAAGACCCTGCAAGACTACACTGGCAAAGTCAGCTCTGGATTTAGAGAAAATTGGCAAATGGTAATGCTTGGTGAAGGTAGGTACAGAACTCCAGGTAGCAGCTTCTAGGATGTCCCTGGTACGGACACCTCTGAGAAAGGCTGTAGAGGTAGATGCAGCCCTGGTTGAATGTGGTCTTATCCCCTGTGGGGTAGGTTTTCCATGGTGCTTATAGCAGAAATGAATGCAATGGCCTATCCATTTAGAAATGGTTTGCTTTGAAATGGCCTTCCCCTCTGCCGAAAATGCAACCAGCAGCTGTTCAGATTTCCTGAGAGGTTTAGTCCTGTCCAAGTAAAACCTAAGTTGTCTGTACACATCTAAGGAGTGCAGAATTCGTTCCCCTTTTTTCTGGGGATTAGAAATGAAGGTTGGCAAATGAATGGACTGATTAAGGGCCACACTGGATACCACCTTGGGCATGAAGGAGGGATTGGTCCTGAGGGACACCCTGTCAGCATGAAAGATGATGAAAGGCACCACTGCCATGAGGGCCTGTAATTCAGACACCCTTCTTGCTGAAGTGATTGCTGAAGTGCTGGCTAAAAGGAAGGCTGTTTTTCAAGAAAGGAATTTCAACTCTGCATTTGCAGCTGGCTCAAAAGGAGGTAGAGTGAGTTTTTCCAATACAAAGTTAAGGTCCTAGGATGGAGTAGGGGCTCTCCGGGGTGGTCTTAAGTTTTTGGCCCCTCTGAGGAACCGCTTTAGCAGTGGATGAGAGAAGAGGGGTGGTTCTGTGTTGTAACGAGCTGAAATGAGGCATGAATTTTGATGGATGAAAAGGAAAGTCCCTTGTGAAGCATCTCAGTTAAGTATTGAAGAATTTGAGGTAAATTGGGTGCTGCTGTGCCCATCCCTTGAGTTTGGTTCCAGGAACAGAATCTTTTCCATTTTTCAGCATAGGATTTTCTAGTACTAGACCTCCTTGCCTCCAGAATGACATCCAACACTTGCTTACTGAGGGATGGTAAGGGAGAGATCACGTAATTACCCAGGCTGCCAGGTTCAAAGTTTGAAGCTGTGGGTGCAAAATCTGGCCCTCCTGCTAGGACAGCAGGGCAGAGGTCTGAAGCAGGTGCCATGGTGCCAGCAGTGACACTGCGCAAAAGAGGGTACCAGTGTTGGCGTGGCCAGTCTGGTGCAATCAGTATCGTCCTTGGTTTGTCCTGTTTGATCTTTAGTAGTACCTTGGAGAGGAGAAGCAGACAGGGAAAGGCATAAATTGATAGGTTTTTCCAGCTGAAGGACAGGGCATCCACTTTCCAAGCTTGTTTGTGGGGAGTCCTTGTGCAGAATTTGTCCAACTGATAGTTCTGGGGGAGGCAGCAAACAGGTCTATCTCTGAGCTCCCCCATTTGTTTCTCAATATGTTGAATATCTTTGGTTCCAGTTTCCACTCGTGTGGGTCCATGAGATTTCTGCTTAGTTCGTCTGCCAGTATATTTAGCTTTCCTGGCAGGAATCGAGCCTGTAGGTTCACTTGGTAGCTCAAGGCTGTGTTCCATAGAGCCATGGCTAGTATGCAGAGAGGGTATGAGTGGGTTCCCCCTTGCTTATGTACCACATAACAGTGAAGTTGTCCGTTTTTACCATTAACTGTCCTGGAAGAATGTGGTCCTTGAAGGCTGTCAGAGCATTCTGTACAGCTAACAATTTCTTTTTGAATGATAGGCAGGTGCATTTGACTTGGGTTCCATTTGCCCTGAAAGCACCTCCCTGCCATGTGAGCCCCCCCCCCCCATGCATAGTCAGATGCGTCTGTTAGGGTTTGGGTGGTAGGGGGTAAAGTGAATGACAGTCCCTTGTTTTGGCGGCAGGCCTCTTCTCACCAAAGGAACTCTATCTGTAGACAAGGTATGATAGGAATCATTGCTTCTAGATCCTGAGAATGTTGACACCATACGCTTTTTAGATCCCATTGTAGTTTCCTCATATGCAGTCTTGCATATGGAATTAGGAGAATGGAGGAGGCCATGAACCCCAGGGCTTGCAGTATTTTCCTTGAAGATAGCTGGGTCTCTGTGGCCAGTAGTTTGAAGTAGGCTGTCAAATGAACTTGCCTCTCTGGCGTGAGGAAAGCCATCTGGGAAGTTGTGTTCAAGGTTGCTCCCAGGAATACAATTTGTTGGCAGGGTACAAGATGTGATTACTTTTCGTTTATGGTGTACCCCAGAGAAGTTAGCAATTTCTGTACAAATGCCAGATGATTCAATAGTATGTCCTGGCTTCCTGCCTGAATTAGACAATCGTCCAGGTATGGGTATATTTAAATATTTTTTTGCCTGCAAAATGCAATGACTGGAGCTAGGCACTTTGTGAATACCCTGGGTGCAGTAGATAAGCCAAAGGGCAGTGCAGAGAACTGATAGTGCATGTAGCCTGCTTTGAAGCGTAGGTATCTCTGCAAGATTCCCTTATTGGGATGTGCAGGTAGGCTTCCTTTAAATTCAGTGTTGCCAACCAGGCATCCTTGCCTAGCATAGGAAGCAGCTGGTGAAGAGTTAGCATCTTGAATTTTGGGATCACCAAAAATGTGTTTAGGATAGAGAGGTCCAGGATAGGACGCCAGGAGTCGTCTTTTCTGGGCACCAGGAAAAGTCTTGAGTAGAAACCTAGCCCCCTTTCCACTTCTGGGACAGGTTGAATAGCCCTGATACTTAGAGAGAGAACTTGCTTTTGAGCCTCTGCCCACTGATTTGGGGTAGATCTGGCCAACTGTTTGGGGTTGGGTAACGAGAGGAAGTGGAATCCGTATCCTTGGGAAACTATATTTAAAACCCATTTGTCCTGGGTAATGAGTACCCAATTTTTTGCCTGCAGGGCAATCTTTCCCCCTAAATGAACAGTCAGTTGTGCAAGGCTTGGAAGTTTTAAAGTTAAGTCACTGAGACAGTTTACCATAGGGGGAGTCTTACTACTCCCTGCTTTGGAAGTGGGAGCCTCCCACTGTATAGTCCTGTGAGTACCTTGGGACTGAAGCCTGGGTGTTCTGCTGGTTCTGGGTTTGGACTGAGAAGGCCTGAAAGAGGCAGGAAAGGACCAATTCTTAGACGGCAAATGCCTACTGAATCTGGGAGGCTGTACTTGCAGGAAATCTAACAGTTTACATAGATTTAGCTTTTTCCTCCATCTTTTTAAGTACTACTACTGCTTTGTTGCCAAACAGGAGGTCTTGGTTTAAGGGAGCATCCAGCAATTTAGCTTTAACATGATCTGGCAAAGATTGCTCTTTAAGCCAAGCATGCCTTCTAAGTACAGACCCGGTGACAGCAGCCCTGCAAGATGTCTCTAATGAATCAAAACCACATTGCAAAGTATGTTTCCAACTTGTTCAGCAGAATGCATTAAATTCTGTATAATTCTTTATTTTCAGCACAGTCAGGAATCAACATCATTTTCTGTGTAAGCAATCCAATAATATGCTGCTGATACTTTAACATATGAAACTGGCAGTTTAAGGCCCTAATGGCCAAGGTTGCAGAAGTGTATACCTTCTTACCCCATCTATCCAGCATCCTGGAATCTCTATCAGAGGGGCAGGATTTTTGGCAGTAGTAGCCTTAATGCCCTTTGGTCCCTGTGAAATGGTCTCAGGATCCGCAGTAGGATTTTTAAAGAGGAACTTGTGAGAGTCGGGAAAGTACAGTTGTGTACCTACCATAAATGTAGATGTTCGAGTGTATTCACTGTTGCAGTCATTACACTTGGGTTATCCTGCTGGCAGGCGACTCGCAGTCGGCCCGAGTTCCAAAGTCTTGGTCCGGCGTCGGTTGCTGTCGCCTCTTCCCCGACATCAGTGCGCCAGGGGTATAAAAGATGCAACCAAAGCCATTTTCTTCAGTTTTTCTTGCCCCAGATGTCAGGTGTCCCCAGATAGGAAGGCTGGAAAGATAAAATTATGACAAAAAAACAAGCATATGGTACTATAAACATTTCCTTCATCTACAAGCAAATACACCACATAGGTTGTACAGAAATGAGAATCACAGAAAAGTCCCAGCAATGAAAAGGGGGATGGTGGGTGAGTAACCTGGACTGCAACAGTGAATACACTCTAACATCTACATTTATGGTAGGTACACAACTGTACTATGGTTCATCGTGTTTCACTGTTGCAGTCATTACACTTGGGTAGAATCCCAAAGCTGAGGTTGGGCGGCTGGGTCTAAATTGGATTTGGAGAGGCTACCAGGCCCTGCAGAACTGCAGTGGCAAAGCCTGCCCTGGTTTTAGAGTAGAGAGGTAAGTGGTAGTGCTTGGTGAAAGTGTGCACTGAGCTCCAGGTTGCAGCTTCTAAAATGCCTTTGGTTGGTACTCCTCTGAGAAAAGCTGCTGAAGTGGCTGCTGCTCTGGTAGAATGTGGCCTAATGCCCTTAGGCACTGATTTGCCATGTTGTGCATAACAGAAGCGGATACAGTGTCCTATCCATTTGGAAATTGCCTGCTTTGTAATAGGCTTTCCTTGTGATCCTGCAGCATAGGCTACAAACAGTTGCTCAGTTTTTCTGAAAGCTTTTGTTTTGTTCAAGTAGAATCGTAGCTGCCTGTGTATATCCAAAGTGTGCAGAAGTCTCTCCCCTTTATTCTGGGGATTTGGGTAGAAAGTTGGTAAATGAATGGTTTGGTTCAAGGCCACATTGGAGACTACTTTTGGCATGAATGTTGGGTTTGTCCTAAGAGAAACCCTGTCCTGATGAAAAATGATGAAAGGTTCCACAGCCATTAATGCCTGTAACTCTGAGACTCTTCTTGCTGACGTTGTTGCTAGGAGCAGAGCAGTTTTTCATAAGAATTATTAGATCAGCTATGCTGGCTGATTCAAAAGGAGGCATTGTGAGTTTTTCTAAAACAAAACTGAGATCCCAAGCTGGTACTGGTGCTCTTCTTGGGGGTCTTATATTTTTTGCCCCTCTGACGTACTGTCGTAGAAGAGGATGTGAAAAAATAGGAGGTTCCGTATTGTAATGAGCTGAAATAGCAGAGGCATGCATTTTAATTGATGAGAAAGATAGGCCTTTGTCCAGCATCTCACTTAGGTATTGTAAAATCTGAGGAATATTTGGGACAAGTGGTTCGAGCCCTTGTGCCTGGTTCCAAGCACTGAATCTCTTCCATTTTTCTGTGTAAGATTTCCTAGTGCTGGGCCTCCTGGCTTCTAAAATGACATCCATAACAGCTTTAGAGAGAGGTGCAGCCTGAGTGGCTACATTATCTGCCATGCTGCTAGATTTAAGGTTCTGAGTTGACTGTGCAGAATCTGATTGTCTTGTTGAGTCAGAAGATGAGGAATTTGAGGTAGAAGCCAAGCTGGGCCTTGAGACAAGCTCTTTAGGATTGGGTACAAGTGCTGGCGTGGCCAGTCTGGGGCAATCAAGATCATTTTTGGCCTTTCTTGTCTGACTTTTAGGAGTGCCTTGGTAATAAGAGGCATCGGAGGGAAGGCATAGACTGTCAGGCCTTTTCAGCTGAATGATACAGCATCCACTTTCCATGCTTGAGAGTGATAAATTCTTGTGCAGAATTTCTGTATTTGGTAACTGTGAGGGGAGGCAACTAGATCTATGTTCGGGCGTCCCCATTTCCTCGTTATCATGCTGAACACTTGTGGATTTAGTTTCCATTCGTGAGGATCCATGAGATTTCTGCTTAGTTAGTCTGCCAGTGTATTTTTTGTTCCTGGCAGGAATTGTGCCTGCAGATGTACTTGATAGGTCAGTGCCGTGTTCCACAAAGTCATGGCTTGTCTGCATAGGGGGTAGGAATGTGTGCCCCACTTGCTTGTTTATCTACCACATAACTGTGGTATTGCCCGTCTTTATTAAAAGTTGTCCTGGATGCAGAAGGCCCTTGAAGGCTGTCAGGGCATTCTGTACAGCTAGCATCTCTTTTTGATTGATGTGAGGATGCATTTGTTCCTTGGGCCACTTGCCCTGAATACATTTTCCTGCTATACGTGCCCCCCAGGCATAATCCGATTCATCCGTTGTTATTGTCTGCCTGGCTGTGGGTAAGGTGAAAGGCTGTCCCTTGTTGTGGTGACAGGCCTGGGACCACCATCGAAACTCCTGTTGTAGGCAGGGAATTAAGGTTATGATTGTATCCAGGCTGTGACAATGCTGAGTCCAAACACTTTTTAGATACCATTGTAGTTTCCTCATATGCAGTTTTGCATATGGAATTAGTAGAATGCAGGATGCCATGAAGCCCAGGGCCTGCAGAATCTTTCTTGCAGGGAGCTGGGTTTTTGTTGCCATCATTTGAAAGTAATGAGTCAGTTGCCTTTGTTTGTCTGGCGTGAGATAAGCCATCTGGGTAGTTGTATTTAAGCTTGCACCCAGGAATATTACCTCTTGAGAGGGCACTAGTTTTGATTTCTTTTCGTTTACTGTGTACCCTAGGCAAATTAGTAATCTTTTTACAAACGCCAGATGCTTTAGAAGAATGTCCTTGCTCTCTGCTTGAATAAGGCATTCCAAGCAGGGATATATCTGAATTCCTTTTTGTCTGCAAAATGCAATTACTGGTGCCAGGCATTTTGTGAAGACCCTGGGCGCAGTAGATAAGCCAAAGGGCAGTGCAGAGAATTGGTAATGCATTGAGCCTGCTATGAATCTGAGGTATCTTCTGCAAGATTATCTGACTGGGACATGCAGGTATGCCTCCTTGAGGTCCAAAGTAACTAGCCAAGCCTTCTCGCCCAGCATGGGCAGAAGTTGCTGTAGTGTTAACATTTTGAATCTTGGAACATCCAGGAAAGTATTTAGGATTGACAGGTCCAGTACTGGTCTCTAGGCTTTGTCCTTTCTGGGTACTAAGAAAAGTCTTGAGCAAAATCCTTGTCCCTGTTCTTGCTGAGGAACTCTTTGAATAGCTCCCACGTCCATAAGAGCAGCAATCTGTTTTTGTGCCTCTGCCCATTGGTTTTGTGGCAGGTTTGGCATACCTTTTGTTTTTGGAAGCGTGTGAAAGTAGAACCTGTAACCCCTGAGAAACAATACTCAGTAACCATTTGTCCTGGGTGATTGTGTGCCAATTTTTTGAGAAAAGTGCTAGCTTTCTCCCTAGGGGTGCTGCCAAAAGGTAAGTGCTTGGCATCTGTAGTGGGAAGTCATTGAGACTGTTTCCTATAAGGCTGTGATTTGTCTTCTCCTCCTTTGGGGGCTGAAGCACCCCATTGTTTAGGTCTGTAGGAGCCTTGGGGCTGAGATCTGCCTCTTGGGTGTCTGTATCTTCCTCTTTGTGGTCTGTCTGACACTGGAAAGGACCAAATTTTTGAAGGACAGTTTCTGCTAAATCTAGGTGGTTGAACCTGTAAGAAATCCTTCACTGTCTGCAGTGATTTTGCTTTATCCTCCATTTTCTTTAACACCTTTTCTGCCTTAACACCAAACAAAGTATCATGCTGTAGTGGAGCATCCAATAATTTTACTTTAACATGATCAGGTAAACTTTGTTCTTTCAACCAAGCATGCCTTCGAATAACAGAGCCTGTAACTGCGGCTCTACAAGAAGCCTCTAATGAATTAAAACCACATTGCAGAGTATGCTTTTCCACTTGTTCAACTGCATGCAATAAATCCTGTATTTCCTTACTGTCAGGACTTTCTGAATTAGAAACCATTTTCTGTTTTCACAATGACATGAGGTACTGTTTATAATTAAGCATGTGAAACTGGCAATTTAAAGCCCTTACAGCTAAAGTAGCAGAAGTGTAAACATTTTTCCTCCATCTGTCCAGAGCTCTGGAATTCCTGTCCGAGGGGACAGGATTTTTAGCAGTGGAAGCCTTAACCCCTTTAGGACCCTGGGAAATTGTTTCAGGGTCTGCAGCGGGGTTTTTGTAAATAAATATATGAGAGTCAGGGACCCTGTAGTACCTGTCTGGCTTGACTGATGCAGGGGGTAAAGAATCAGGAGACAGACTGGATTCAGAGAAAACATCAACAATATCAAGCACAGGGGGGATAGCCAGGGGCCTTGTGCTGAGGCAATAACAGGAAGTCTCTGAGCCTTTTCTTGGATTCTGAGTAATCCTGGCTCTCCCAATGGAAATGCTCCCTCATGGTGTGCAGGGTTTCCCCAAAAGAATAATCCTCAGGTGGAGAGGCTGAAGGTATATCAGAGTCCTCATAGGGAGGGAGAGAATATCCCTGATCAGAAGAGGAATCAGAGGAAATAGATACCTGGTCAGAGGAATCATAGTCAGTGTCTTGCCTAGGCCTTTTGTCAGGAGGGGGATGGGAACCCCTGATTAAAGTAATTAGGTCTTCGGCCATTTTAAGCATCTGTTTCTTTGGCATGGATGACTGTTCTGGAGAATACTGTACTTGTTTCCTTGTCTTTAATGGAGTCTTTGACTTTGTCTTGGCAGCTGTTGTGGGCTTAATTGTAAGCTGTGAAGGTCTGAAAACACCCTCAGAAGTTGATGCCTGCTCAGCGGCTCCGGACCCATCTGAGGGAATAGTTTCCATAGGCCCAATACCTTGAGTTTCCACAGGCCTCGGTGTCTCCATGTGGCTGTTGGTTACGGCCTGTGGCTCTGAGGTAGCGGGTGTCAGGGGCAGCGAAAGCACCTCACTGAGAACCGGCGACTGGCCTAGAAGAGGCTTTGTCTTCGGTTTTGGACCTCGGATGCCTGTCCTTTTCTTTGTCTTTGAGGTTTTTATAAATTCTGGTCATCGGTTGTTCCGATGGCATTATGTAATCAAACCTTCGGCCAAAATAATGTAAAGCAAAATCAAACAGACGTTTAATAGTGCGTTTATTGAATCTAGCACAAAACCGACAACTGGTAACTTCGTGGTCAAGGCCTAGGCAAGGAATACAGTAAGAGTGGAAGTCCTTATGAGGTATTTGCTTCCCACAAGAAAGACAATTATTAACTTTTACTGACATCGGTCTGGAGCAAGAAAAAGTTTCCCCAACGGGGTACTTAGCTTTATTGAAGACTTCGGATCTGAAACTCAATTTTTAAAATGTCAGGAGTCGGCCGACCGGCACTTGAGAACTGCTTTTGCTACGGGCACCGCGCGGCAAGAAAGACTGAAGAAAATGGCGTCAGTTGCACCTTTTATACCCCTGGCGCACTGACGTCAGGGAAGAGGCGACAGCAACTGATGCCAGACCAAGACTTTGGAGCTCAGGCCGACTGCGGGTCGCCTGCCAGCAGGATAAAAAGAGGTTATGTACTCACCATAACGTTCCATATGAGTAGGTAACTTCATTTGTCTGCAACCTGTGGGTATTGGATCCGATTCGGATCCGAGCTGGCAGCTTTCCAAGCTAACAGATCTGAGCCCCAAGTTCCTCCCCCCTACCCATAATGCCCTGCCATCTCCCTCTAACCCTCAGATCGAGTTTTCCAGAAAAAAAGGCAATAGGAAATTCTATAACCTAGAAAGGGTTACAATACGTTCCCGTGATGTCAACTGAATGAAGACATATCCTGATCCTTTGATAACGAACTAACGGTCCGGGGGATGGAGGGCGGGTCGGTTGCAGACAAATTAAGTTACCTACTCAGATCGAACATTATGGTGAGTACATAACTTCTTTATCTGAAGTAGTTAACTTCATTTGCTCAGCAACCTGTGGGACAGAGTCCCCAGCTATCAGCAACTTGGGAGGCCCTTATGGAAGGATATTCCGGAGCACTGCGGAGCTAAACGATGCATGTCCTCTGGATATTAAATCCAATTTAAAGTGTGTAATAAAGGTATGAGAGGAAGCCCAAATAGCTGCTGAGCAAATGTCATCCAAAGAAACCCTTGACCAGAAAGCAGCAGAAGTGGCTATAGATCGGGTGAAATGGGCTCGCACTCTCAGGGGCTCAGGACGACCAGAACTTTTGTATGCTAGGAGAATGCACTGGGAAATCCATCTAGCTAAGGTTACTTTAGTGACTGGCTTCCCCAAACAGGATTCTGCAAAGGAAACAAAAAGTTGATCAGATTTTCGAAGATCTGCTGTTCTGTTTAAGTAAAAACGTAACTGTCTGTGAACATCCAGACAATGAAGTCTGTATTCTCCTTTGTTTTAATTTGGAAAGAAGACAGGTAGATTGATGGACTGGTTGATGTTGGCTTCTGAAGCCACTTTGGTCAGATAAGAGGGATTAGTCCTGAGGGAGACCCTGTCTTCATGAAAGATGATGTATGGAGGTTTACTGCAAAGAGCATGAAGCTCCGATATCCTTCTAGCAGAAGTAATGGCAATCAGGAAGGCCGTCTTCCAGGATACATGTTTTAAGTCGACTGAAGCCGCGGGTTCAAAAGGAGGCCCAGTCAGAGCTTGAAGAACTAGGGTAAGATCCCATGGAGGCACTGCATCTTTAATAGGGGGTCTTAACAAAAAGGTTCCTTTCATGAATGTTTTGCATATCTTGGAGGACGCTAGAGGCCCTGAACTGTTTCCAACGTGGTAGTGGGAAATAGCTGCCAACTGAACTTTAATAGTAGAAGTACTAGCTCCTTGATCAAAGGTATGCGAAAGAAAGTCTAGAACTGCTGGGATAGGAACCGTGAAGGGGTCTACGGTCCTGTGCTCCGCCCAGACAGAGAAACGTTTCCATTTACTCTTTTAGATTTTCCTGGTAGACGGTTTATGGGCGGCCACCAGGATGGCCTTAACCGAAGAAGATATACCGGGAGTCCTAGCCATTAAGGGAACTGGATCAACCAAGCTGAGAGTTTGAGGTAGTCCAGGTCGGGGGTCTTCAATCCTAAACGATGAGAGATCAGATCCGGATTGGGATCTAAAATCCAGGGAGGATGTACTAGATGAGACCGCAGGTAAGGGAACCAGGTTTGACGAGGCCAGAATGGGGCTATGAGGATAACTCTGCTCCCCAACTGACGAGCTTTCTGCAAGAATTTTGTCATCAATGGAAGAGGAGGATAAGCATACAGAAGACCGGATGGCCAAGCATGAACTAGAGCGTCTCTGGGGGCTTCCCCTGGTGGGGGAATCAGAGCGAAGAACTCGCTGCACTTTGTGTTCGAAGGCGAGGCGAAGAGATCGCAGCAAGGTTGACCCCATTGGCGGAAGATTTGTTTCACTACTGCTGGGTTCAGAGACCACTCGTAAGGTGAGAGGATCGTTCGACTCAACCTGTCCGTCAAGATGTTTGACCGACCCGGGATGTGCGTTGCTATGAGAAAGCGGTTGGTGGATATCACCCATTCCTATACTCTCATTGCCTCCCTGCAAAGTGGATAGGATCTGGTCCCCCCCGTTTGTTTATGTACCAGACTACCGACGTTGTCTGTTTGAAGTGCAATAGTTCCTGAAGGGAGAAGGGAATGGAGAGCCTGCAACGCTAGAAGCACTGCCCTCATCTCCAGGACATTGATATGCAGTGAGGTCTCTGTGAAAGTCCATGTGCCTTGGACGGATCTGCCCATGCAATGCCCCCCCCCCCACCCGAGGACAGATGCGCACGTGGTCACCGTGACTTGGGGAGGGGGTATAACAAAGGGGAAGCCTTCTCGAAGATCTCTGGAGCGGAGCCACCAAAGAAGCGACTCCCTGCAAATCCTGCTGAGGGGAATAGGTGTAGACAGGGGGTGAAAAAGAATGGACCATTGAACTTGTAATGTCAATTGAAGGATTTTCATCTTCAGGCGAGTGAAGGTCGAGAGATTGATGGCCACTGCCCTCAGGACTAGTTCCGCTGGGGGAGCTGACGACTGTAAGAGGTCTAGAATGTGAAGGCTTAGACTGCGAAGTCTGTCCGCTGTCAGAAAGACTCTGGATTGAGTAGTGTCTATCCTGGCCCCTATGAATTCCAAAATTTGAGTAGGTTGAAGGGAGGATTTCTGGTGGTTTATCGTGATCCCTAGGTGGCGGGCTAGGTGTAAGAAGTAATCCCTGCCTGAGCAGAGTTGATGCCTGGTGGGGGCGGTTAGGAGCCAGTCGTCCAGGTACGGAAAGACCTGTATTCCCTGAAGCCTCAGTTGGCCCCTACAACTGCCATGACCTTGGTGAACACCCTGGGGGCTGTGGTGAGACCGACGGTTAGGACCCTGAACTGATAATGGCTGGCTCCCAGCCGTAAGTGGAGGAACCTTCTGGATGGTCTGTCCATCAGAATGTGGTAGTACGCATCCTTGAGGTCTATCGAGCACATCCCGTCGTTCTCCTGCAAAAGTGGGAGAATGGATTGAATAGTGACCATCCGGAATTTTTCTTTGGCTACTGACAGGTTCAGTGTTGACAGGTCGAGAATGGGTCGCAAGTCCCTCGTCTTTTTTGGCACCAAAAAGAACCTGGAGTAAAATCCTGATCCAGATTGTTTGGGGGGGGACGCGCTGGATAGCTCATTTTCTTAGCAGCCCTCGAATTTCTGATGCTGCTGCCTCCCTCTGATCGGGTGGAACATCGGGGAGTCTTGTTGATCGGGGAGGGTGAGATAGGAAAGGAAATGAATAGCCTCTGGATATGATTCGGAGCACCCAGCAATCTGTTGTAATGGACTCCCATTTCTCTAGGTATTCTGAGAAGCGCCCCCCGACTGCCTCCAGAGAGGAGAAGTCGGGCAACCGCTCAGGGCTGTTGCGTGGGTCGATCCGAAAAAGGTTCTCTCGACCCAAAATTCTTTGGACCCCCTCTGCCCCTGGGTCGGCGTCTACCCTGTCCTCCTCTGCCTCTGAAGGACGAGGGATCTGGAGCGAAATGGGATTGTTGAGCTTTCCGGAACATCATCTTCTGTCCTCTTTGGTTCCTGGAGTAGGACCTTTGAGGAGCCGAGAAGCGGATCCCGACGGCAGACAACGTCTTCCCGTCTTTCTCGCTCTGGAGGAGCGTATCGCGGAAGGTTTTGCTGAAGAGCGTAGAACCTTCAAAAGGGGCGCTCGTGAAGGACGCCTTGAAAGGTTCCGCAAAATTGCAGAGATGGAGCCAGGCCTGTCTACGTAAGACGACACCCGTTCCACTAGCTCAGGCCGCTCCCTCCGTAGCATGGGAGAGAAGCCGCATAGATGTGTTGGTGATTGACTTGAGAGTGGCCATTCGAGCAGAGAAGATCCGCTTGTCCTCGGCCGACATGGACTCTGGGGGTGACCCAGCGTACTCTAATCAGGTCCCACTGGAGCTGAATCACATGTGCCATATAATACAGTGACCTTACAGAGAAGGTCGCTGAAGAGAACATCCGCTTTCCCAAACGGTCCATCATCAGAGACTCCTTGTCTGGAGGATGCACCGAGGAACTCTCCTGTGCTAATTCCTTTTTAGTGGCAGCCGCCACCACCATGGCATCCACTGGGGCACCCTTGCTCCAAACTGTCCTGTCCGTGGGAGGGCTGAGGTTCCTGTCCGGTCTCGAGTATTGGCTCGACAGTGTCTGGCTCCTTCCATGCCCTGGTAGTTATGAGGTCTACCAGGGGGTCGGCAAGAGGGGACACCCAAGAGGTAGATGGGCCTGCGTCAAACGCCTCCAGAAACACAGACTCATCCGAGGAAGGTTTTTGGGCAGACCACCCCCCTCTAATGCGCAACATTTCCATAATGTCTCCGAAGGAGACGTTTTGGGCAGACCACTCCCCCTAATGCGTAACATTTCCATACTGTCTCCGAAGGAGACATTTTCGGGGGGTGACCTTGGGGAACCTTCCCCTTCCTCTAAGTCTGTGTCCTTCGTGAGGGACTCGGGTGTGTCCAAGTGCCTCCTCTTGCACTTCCGTTTGTGAGGGACCTCCTCGGGGGGGCTGTCCGAAGAGGCCTCACCAACAATGTCCTGTTCCTCTACGGGAACAATCTGGGACATAGGCGCAGGCTGTCCCTGGGGCCGGATGATGGAAGAAAGGCCCGTCTGAGTGGGAATGGTGGGTGGATCCATAGCAAGAGCCTGGGGCCTCGAATCCCTCGAAAGGACCCTCTCCACGACTTCGAATGCTGAGGGGGAACTGCTTTCCCTTGGATCCGAAAGCATCCCCCTTGGATCAGACGTGCGGATCGGCGCCGAAGGTGACCTGACCGGATCCAAAAGGGTAGTGTGCCCTGACCTTAACGGAGCCGAAGGCCCTGCTGACCCCTCCAGATCAGACGCTCAGCTCACGGCCCCAAGAGCTCGGATCAGACAGACTCGAGGGTACAGTCGGCGCCGAAGTAGGAAACACTGTCGGCGCCGACCCTACCCAGGCTCCGAAGCTAGTCGGATCAGACAGCTCCGAACCTCGAAAGTGGGTTGGAGAAGGAGCAATGGGGGCGAAAAAAGGTGTCGAGGGGGGGAGGCAAGAGCACTCCCATCTGCATCTGGGCCTGGAGAAATCGACGCATCATCCGGTCCATATCCGATAAACTTCTGGTGGATCTGGATGAGGCCACTAAAGCCGGCCCGGAAGGCCACCTGGATGACCTCGAGGGTGACAGGGTCTCCTCCTCCAGCTCCGGGGAGAAACGTGGAGAACGGAGCCGGGAGGGAGAAGGCCCGGAGACCTTAAGGGGAGAGGCAAGCTGTTTAGACGGCGGTGTTGAAGGGGTCGAGTTGGACCGCCTCTTGTGACTGCGATGCCTTTTTTCTCTCTCCCCCTATCCTTTTTATCCTTCTTTCTGCCGTCCCTTTCCTCCTGGGCCAGCGAGGGAGGTTGAGTCCCGGGCCAGGGGATCAGGAGCGGCAGGTGGGGCAGCCAAGGCTGGCGCCACCGAGGAGGACGAAGCAGAGTCCGGGGGGGCAAAAGGCCCGCCAGAATAAGCTTCGACCTCCTATCTTTCAAAGCCCTGGGGTTGAAGGCTGCACAAATAGTGCAGCCCGAGGAGAGGTGATCAACCCCCAGGCACAGGACACACCGAGTATGACCATCCGCTGGGGACAGCTTATGGCCACACTCGGTGCATTTAGAGAAAATGGCTTTAGGGCCTTCAGCCATTATAGAAGAGGAAAAAGAAAAAATAGGCCCACAAGCACACACCTTCACACATGCAGAGGGGGGAGGGGAATAAATCTAACTTAACCAAAAAGTTAAAAGAACTACCCAAAAAAGGCTAGAAAGATAAGGGGAAGTTCACACACACAAAGTTAGTGAAAGTTTGACAGGAATTCAAGATTTAAATGCTACACTTACAGTACTACGCTCGGAGCTCGTTCAGAGAAGCTTATGGAAGCCGCAGCAAACGAGATCTGAGGGTTAGAGGGAGATGGCAGGGCATTATGGGTAGGGGGGAGGAGCTTGGAGCTCAGATCTGTTAGCTTGGAAAGCTGCCGGCTCAGATCCGAATCGGATCCGATACCCACAGGTTGCTGAGCAAATGAAGTTAACGACTTCAGATCCCAAGTGTAATGACTGCAACAGTGAAACACAATGAACATCCCTGTAATACCTATCAGGCATTCTGGGAGTAGGAGGTAAAGAGTCAGGGGCCAAACTAGATTCCGAGAAGGCATCATCAACGATGTCCAGTACAGGGATAGCTAAAGGCCTGTGTTGGGGCAGGAGTAAATAATCCCTAAGCCTCTTTTTAGAGTCAAGGAGTAATCCTGGCTTTCCCAGCGAAAATGCTCCCTAAGAGTATGCAAGGTTTCACCAAAAGAGAAATCCTCTGGAGGGGAAGCAAAGGGAATGGAGTCCTCTGCATCAGAATCCTCATAGGTAGATAAGGGTAAATCCTGGTCATCAGAAGAAACAGAAATTTCAGAGTCCTGATCAGAAGAATCATAAGGAAACTCAGTCCTAGGTCTCTTGGAAGGGTGGCTTCCCCTGATTAGAGTAATAAGGTCTTCCGCCATTCTTATCATTTGTTTTTTAGGCATAGAGGCCTGGCCATGCGGTCTGGGCATCGGTTTTCTAGGCATGGATAGAGTTTTAGGCCTTGAAGAAGAAGATGGCATTGGTTTAATATGCAAGCAGTCAGCAAGGTACGTTGTGGTCAGGGCCTAAGCAAGGAATGCAGTACGAATGGAAATCTTTATGAGGTATTTGCTTTCCACAAGAAATGCAATTAACTTTTACTTACGCTGGTTTAGAGCAAGAAAAAGTTTCCCCAATGGGGTACTTAGCTTAGTTGAAGATTTCCATTCTGAAACTCAAACGAAAATTTCAGGAGTCAGCCAACCGGCACATGCAAACTGCTTCTGCTTCGAGCACCGCACGGCAAGAAAGACTGATGTAATAGCATCGGCTGCATGCTTTATAGACCTGACTACCTGATGTCATGGAAGATGAGACAGCAACCGATGCAGGACCCCAGACTTTGATAATTAGGCTGACTGAGGGCTACTGCAAGCAGATAACCCAAATGTGATGACTGCAACAGTGAAACACGAAAAACATCAGCTCCTGCAAGTAAGGAACTAGTCTTAACACACTCTGGAAAGATGAAATACCTCCTACAAAAGAAGGTTCTCAAAATAACTGGAAGAAAAGGGGAAAACCCAAGCAGCCAAGAATCCTTTTCATACTCTACCTCAAAAGATATGTCATTAAATAAAATAAACAATAAAAATTATGCAATACTAGTAAGTTCCACCTATAATCAGAAGCGAAGGGGAGTAGCAATTTTGTGGAAAAACACTACTTTAATGCCTAAAACCATAAACACGTTCCATGACAACTCAGGAATGTTTTGTCTAGTGACAATATCTATCAATGAAATGATATATACATTAGTGAATATTTATTGGATACCAGGACTAGGTGTTAGAGTGGCCAACAACACTTAGAAGTCATTGTACAATATACCAAAGGCAATTTAATCATAGCTGGAGATTTCAATTGCATTATAAAAGAAACTGACACAAATACTAAAACTACACGTAAGAGATCACCTTTAACAAAGTTGTTATCTGAGTTTGTTGAAACTTTTAATACAGTTGACATAAATGAGTATGCTATCCCAGATTCACTATTCTTTACACATTTTTCCCATAGACATAATACATATTCTAGAATAGATAGAGTGTACATAACAAAGGATTTAACCTCTAAATTAAATAAAGTCAAGACAATTTCATGTCCATTTTCGGATCATAATGTTTGAGATAGACTTATGTTTCAAGAGAAGGATATCAGTAACAAGAATACCATCTTACATAACAAATCTCAAAGATTTTAAGGAATTTTATATTAAAGAGACACAAACATTCCTAGATATCAATCTTACAAAAGATGTATCTGAAATATATATATGGGATGCATTGAAAGCATATCTATATGGAAGAGCGGTGGGATGGTATAAAAATAAACAAAAACAGTGGAATAAGGAATTAATGGAATTACAGTCAAAAGTAGATAATTTAAAGCTTGATATTCAAAATGGAAACACCAACTTAATAAAAGAACTAGAAGATACTAATAAAAAATACTCAGACGCTAGACCACAAAACAATGATCAACTTAGAAAAAAATAAACTATGTTACTATTCAATGAACCCTAAAAACCAACGAAGAATAGCAAATAGGACTAAAAAGATTATTAAAACAAATTAAGGAAATACATAATATAGAAACCAAAAAGAAAGTATCTGATTTAGAAGGAATTCTAGAAGCTTTTAGGCTATTTTTTCATAAACTTAATAATCAAAATGAGAAAACAGAAACGCATTCAGTATTGAAAGCTTTTCTCAAAAACAATGTTAAAGTTAGGTTATTAGAGGAGCAGGTACAACTAATAGATAAACAAATAATGACAGAACTTAAAGATGAAGTAAATAAGCTAAAATTAAACAAAGCTCCAGGTATAGATAATATCACCCCAGAAATGTTTAAATTACTATCAAATGAGGCTTCGCTGTTGTTATTGAATGTCTTTACATCAGTTAAAAATGGTAAGACATTCCTCCTTCTTGGAAGTACACATTAATATCACCAATTCTGAAACAAAATAAAGATCCCAGTGAATGTTCATCATACAGACCCATTTCACTTCTTAATATAGATTATAAAATTTTTATGGCAATACATGCTGCTCGAATAAAACAATTACTACCACTTTTGATAGAGGAAGATCAAACAGGTTTTATAAAAGATAGGAACACTTATGACAACATTAAAATAATTCTTTCCTTAAACAAAATGAATGTTATTAGCTTAGACATAATTAGCGCATTTGATTCAGTGAACTGGGATTATCTGTGGTTAGTTTTAGAAGAATATGGCTTCCCAAACAACTTCACTTTGTTAATAAAATCATTATATGAAAAATCATTGGCTTATATAAACCTGGGATCTTGTCTGTCTAAAGCTATTAAAATAACTAAGGGCACAAAACAAGGCTGCCCTCTTTCTCCGTTATTGTTTGCGCTAGTCATTGAACCCTTAGCAAATAATATACGTATGGATAAAAATATTGAAGGAATACAACTAGACAACAGCCTAGAGCTTATAATTCAACTTTTTGCTGATGATATTTTAATTACCTTAAAAAATAATAATAGCAGTTTAAAAGCATTATGGGACTCCATTCAAAACTTTTCAAGTCTTAAATTTAATGAGAACAAAACAAATGTATTGCTTATAAATACTAATAAAAAAGATCTAAATAAAAAATACCATAAATATATCTCTATCGATAATATAATTAAATACTTGGGAATTATAATAACTAACAACCTAGATACTACAATTGAAACAAATTATAGAGAGACCTTAAATAATATTAAAAATCTAATACAAAGATGGAATAAATTCTTCTTTTCAATGGAAGAAAGGCTTTATATAATTAAAATGATCATATTTCCAAAAATTCTTTATGTCATACAAGCTTGTTCTTTGCCACCAGCTAAATCGCACCTAAAACAATTAAATGATTTAATGGTAAGATTCCTATGGTATCCAAAAAACCAAGGATAGCTATGAAGTATCATCTAGATGATTGGGATATAGGTGGCATAGGTTTACCAGACATAGAAATATATTTGCATTCATCCATTATTAAAACAATATCATTATGGCTAAATACAAAATATACATCAAAATGGAAGCTAGTTCATGAGAGAATCTGGTTAAAATCAGGATTTGTAGTAGCAAATAAGTATACAGATTTCATACCAAACAATTTTCTATGGCTGATGAAGGAATATATGATGATACATAAGAATAAAAATATAAGTTCCAAATACATTACTTATACATTAAAAATTTTCCAAAATCTTAATAGCAATCCTGATATTAAAGCATGGTCATTTCTTTTATATCCAGTAGCGTACACACAAGGTAATATAATAACATTTAATATGGAAGTAGTCAACATGCTTAAAGAAAAGGGATTAATATATTGGCATCAGCTGCTAAACTCTGGAAAACCTCTGACAATAGACCAGATTAAACAGAATTTAAATATGGAAGATAGTTCGTGGTTACATGTACAAGAATTAAGACCGTATATATTAAGCAAACGAAACAATGCAACCATCAACAAGACATAATGTTCCTAACCTTATACAACATATAATATTACTAACGAATCAACCCATTACTGGAAAGGGATACTTATCATCTATTTATAAACCAAACAAAAAAATAAAAATGCATAATAATGACAAAATATGGAATTATTATAGATCAGTTAATGGACATGTGACAAATGACAGATAAAAAACTAATTCTTCTCTCTCCAAAGCAGACATCACTTTCATTACATTGGAGACCTTTTACATGGCAATTTATACACAGATCTTATGTAACCCCTCATAAAATGGAACTTATGTTTAAGAAAAATATTGGCTGCTGGAGATGTGATTTATCAATAAAAGCAGACTGGCAACACATGTTCTACGAATGCCATTTGATTAAACCATATTGGGATAAAATAAATTATTTTCTGCAAATGGTATTCAATGATAAATTCCAGATTTCCAAATCTATTATTTTGTTTAATGCACCTGTACCCGACTGTGTGCCAAGAACAAAATATGCAATCTTATGGACTCTCCTAGCTATTGCAAGGAAGAACATTACATCAAACTGGAAATCCAAAGCTTCTCCAACTTTTAAGCAATTCATGAATATGGTGTCAGCAGTATTGCAATTGGAAATGAACACTATTAAAGGAAGAACTGAAAGAACTACATCATTATACGTAGCATGGCAAAAAGTAACTGAAATACTGGAGAATAATGACTGCAGCAGATTATAATAAATAAACAATTGTATAGAAAGTCAATTATATGTCAACAATAGACACCCTTGTAAATACTTTATTTTGGTTTTAATGTTTGATATCTGTTTAGAGGTTTTAGCTTACCTGTTTAAATAATTTGTAAATACTTCATTGTCATAAATAACCTGCATTCATGTTTTCTTGTTTTTGGAAATGAATAAAAATATTTTTAAAAAAAAAAAGATATGTCAGGAACTACTCTAGCAAAAACTGCCCCTTTCTACCCAAATTGAGCAAGAGAGTACAGCAAAAACTGACACTAAAAGTACACCTGGGGGGCCAGGACACCCACAGATAGCAGCTATGAGTCGACTCACCACCTCCCCTTCCGCTGTCCCTGAAATCCCATTCCTACCTTTCCCTGCTTTCATTCCTCCTTTTTCCAGCACAGACAAAGTTGGAAGAAGCATGGCCTTCTTTGCAGACCAGTGGGAGGCTTCCACCCAGAGTAGGCAAATCTTACGGATCATAAAAGGGGTTATCAGCATAAAATTTTAAAAACTAATTCTAAAGCATTATACCTGTACCAAAAGATCAAGTGCATCTTATGTTCCAACAGGTAGATAAACCTCTTGGCACAGCGTGCCATTTGGGAATGTTTCAGAAAATATAAAAAAAGAACAGGATTTTACTTGGGGATTTTTCTTCTTCCAAGAAAATGTTCTTGGAGATCTATACTGGGTCTGTCAAGATTGAACTAGTCCGTGGTGGCCAAGGAATTCAAAATACTAAAATTGCATGCTGACATTAGATTTGAAGGATGCCTGCCTGCACATTCTCCTTCCTGAAGTGCAAAGGGGGGGGGGGGACTCATATTTTCAATTAGAAAATTGCCAAGGACTCCAAAGATAACAAGGCATTCTTTAGCTATGTCAAGAATCTAAATGGCAATGCTCAGATCTGCTCGGAGTTAGTGCAGAATGGCACAAAATACACTGAACCAACCAATATCCTGGCAGACAGGTTCAGTGCAAACTTCTCCCCCCTCTCACCCACAGAAGGGCCCATAACCATACCAGAAGAATGTACAGCCCCTGAAATCAGACACTCTGGTTAAAACAGCCCTCTCCAAAGCCAAAAACAGCATCAATGGGACTGGATGGTGTCTCAGGCTGCGTGCTACATGAGCTCAAAGACGAACTAACCCCTCACCTAAACACACTGTTCAAACTCAGCCTCTCCACAGGCTACGTACCCATAGAGTGGTGCACAGCAATGGCTATTCCGCTCCACAAAGGTGGAGTCACAACAGACCCTGGGAACTATTGTCCTATAAGCCTGAGCAGCTGGGTCTGCAAGGCTATGGAGCGCATCATCATGGAACTCATTAACAGAGACATTGGGAACCTCCAAACACTGGACCCTACCCAGTTCGGCTTTAAGGGCAGATCATGCCTCCTAAACCTGGTGGACTTCTTTGAGACAGTTACCAAGGCTATAGATGAGGGAAAGGTGGTACACAGCCTTACCTAGACCACGCAAAGGCCTTTGACACCATTCCCCATTCTGATATTATAGACAAGCTCACCAGTCTGAACATAAACTCTTACATCACAAGATGGGTTGCCAACTGGCTCACAGACAGAACCCACATGGTGAGAGTTGCAGGAGCTAGGTCCGACACTAAACTTGTTACAAGTGGTGTTCCCCAGGGCTTAGTTCTAGGACCCCTCCTGTTCGGCATATACTTCTCAGAGGTATAGGCAAGCACAGGAGGACTACGGCTGACCAAGTTCGCAGAAGACTGCAAACTATGGGGCTATAATTGACTCTCCAGCTGACACAGACATCCTCCAAAAGGGTCTCACTGAGACGGACAACTGGTGTCAAAATCATGGCCTCTAACTAAATGCCAAAAAGTGCATAGTCATCCCCTTTGGAAAAAAAAAAGTACCCACAAACTACCACATAGGTGGTAGTCCCCTAAATATAGAAGACATAATAAGGGATCTGGGGACCAAAGTAGATATTAATCTCTCTTTTAATAATCACATTGCCAAAGTGGTTAGAAAATCCTTCTATGTGGCCCACCTAATTACAAAAGGGTTCGCATTCCAGATCAAAAGAGGTCATTGTGTCCCTCTATTCATCACTCATCAGACCCATCACAGAGTACAACGCCCCATTTGGGATGTACCTTACAAGACACCTGCAACAGCTGGAAAGACCACAGAAGTACCTCACCAAGAGGATCACTGGCCTCAAACAGATGCCCTAAGCAGCTCGACTGAAGAAACCCCAGCTGTGCTCGGTTGCATACCGCCTACTCAGAGGTAAACTCTGCCTGACATACAAGGCCATGTCCGACCCAGAATTGATGGACATACTCCACCTAAAGGAAACCATATCCCCTCGAGCCACACACTCTAGGGATCTAAACCTCACCACAATAAATAGGATGTGCTGGAGGGATAGATTCCTGTCCCAGAGACTTCTCATGCTTTGGAACAAGATTCCAATCTACATTAGGCAGAGTTCTTCGCTAACACTCTTCAAGAGAAACCTTGATGAGTGGATGGGAAACCAAGTTTACCCAGGGATCACTTCAGTGGCTATGCTGGACAGAGGCACAGGGAACTAATCTAAGGGGGCAGCGAAAGCCAACACATTCTGGCTAGGCAGATAGCCTAGTACCTGCCTATGATCACTGCTCCTTGCCTTGTCTAGTACACCCAGAATTTTCACAAAGTGCCATCTCCAGTGATTTCCTTTTTCAGGACAAAGAGCATCCAGAAGTATCTATAATTGCAAGACCCTAGAGATCATAATGACATTTTTCAAGAAAAAGGGACTGTATCTCCAGATGGCCCAGCTACTCCCTGCAAGGCAAGATTAGGATTAAGACAAGCCAAAAATCATTCCTATTCCTAAACAGGATCCTGTCTGTTCAGCAAGACTGCAAATTCAAGTTAAATGGAGAACCATGGGCAGCCTTTAGGGAGATGAAAGGAGCTGATTATCAGGACTACAATAAAGATGAACAGATGTTACTTGGCATAGTTTGTGTTTACTTCAGAGAGATCAGCTTAAAGTTTCATGGCTAGGTAAACTACCTACTGACCCTCTTGTGTTTTGATGTCTGTTTGGGTGTGTGGTCAGGCTTATAAGCCATTGGACACAGGCAAGCAACCAATAAATCTATGCCGTCCCGTTTGACGAGGATCTAAGGGATACTGCCCTGCCCTTCAGATACTATGACATGTGTCAATAGGCCAGGCTAGACAGATAATGTTCCGGCTTGTGTAGAAGTGCCCAGTTGTGTGGCAGCCTCCTGAGGGGTCGTGCCAAAGGCTTTAGTCAAAGCAGGCACTGGGTATGTGGGCTGCAAAGGCACCTCACCAAGCCTTGTGGAGGGTTGTTCTGTTCTCAAATAGAATCATGTGCCTTCCAATTCTTAACTTTTCAGCACTTTTTTTTCTTTTTAGGAAGTGAATGATATGGCATGCCTGGGCCAATCTTAAGGCCACTATAACAAATACTTAGACTGATCTGACTAGGAGTTTCATCATCCACTGGTTTAAAACAGGCACATTAGGGCACTTGGGCATATTGTGCTTCAGGCCCAGGCAGGAGAGACAAAAGCAAAAGTTATGTACATACCATAACAATAGATTCTCATCACCCCTCTTATTCTGTCTCGATTAAGTTATCCACCACTGTGGTGTAGCCAAGCTGGCACCTTTTACAGACAGAAGCTTCTCTAGCACTTGACCTCCACCCCCTCTCACGATGCAGTGTCACTGCCCCCATACCCCACACCCCCTCGCCATTTCCCAGACAAAGTGTGCCTCCATCAGGTACACAAGTACTGAGGTCTAGAGAAATGCTTTGGGTTTAGATCAGCCTAACCAGGAAGAATGGTACTAATTTTAATAGGGGGAATGGCAAGAGGGTTGTCAAGATGCACAGAGGAGTACAAGGATCTATCTGTATGTTAAGTACATAACTCTCATATCCTACAGTGTCCCCCTCGGTCCATCTTAACTATTGGGACAGAATCACCAGCCATATTCTTCCTAAGTGGCATCATAACAGGATATCCCAAAGAAAGAAAAGTTGTGTAAAATCTTACCATAACTATAGATGTATTTCTCTTCCATGTTGCAGTATTCTACAAAATTCTACATATGGGTATACTCCTCTTGTCTCGTGTACATATGTCCAGTATACAAAAGTTTTCAGTCTCTCTGAGGTGCATCGAACGTCTGACATGGCTGAGGAAAACGTGGGCCATAAAAGTGACGTCTGCACGCACCAGCCCTCAGAACTGAAAGCCCCAGTCAGAGCCAGTCCTACTAAGGCCAATGCCAGTCCAGTGCCACTCAAAGGGAAATGCAACCTAACAGGAGGGGAAGGAGGGTGGGAAGGATTACTGCAACATGGAAGAGAAGGACATCTATGGTTATGGTAAGATTTTACACAACTTTTCTATGTCCTTCTATTCCAATGTTGCAGTATTCTACACATGGGTGACTGCCAAAGCTCACTGTGATTGGGGAGGTGGTCTAGAGGCAGACTCCAGGAATCTCTGAAGGATAGTCCTATCAAACTCTGGCCTAGATCTGGAGATGTGGTCTAGTTTGCAGTGTTTGGTGAACGTGTGAACTGAAGACCAAGTAGCTGCTTCTAGAATAGTAGCGGTATCTAGGCCCTTAAAGAAGGCTCTAGTGGAGTGTACTTCAACTGCACCTTGCACAGATTTAACATTGAGTTGGTAGCAGAAGGTGATGGCCTTGAAGATCTAAGCAGATATGGTCTGTTTGGATACCGCCTTCCCCAGGACTCGAGGGTGGATGGAAACGAAAAGCTGGTCATCCTGTCTGATGGACCTGGTTTTATGCAGGTAAAACCTGAGTTGTCAGTGCACATCCAGGGAGTGCAGTGCTCTCTCACTGTCCTCCTGTGGGTTTGAAGAAAAAGGCAGGTAGGTGTATGGCCTGGTTAAGGGACAGGTCATTCACCACCTTGGGCATGAAGGAAGGGTTAGTTCTAAGGGTAACCCTGTCCTTGTGGAAGACTAGAAAAGGAATAGCCATAAGGGTTTGTAGCTCTGATTCTCTTCTGACTGAGGTCAAGGCCACTAGCAGTACAGTTTTCCATGTGCATGTTTTAGAGAAGCTTTGTCTGCTGGCTCAAAGGGAGCGAGCATAAGCTTTTCAAGAACGTAGTTAAGATCCCAAAATGGAGGAGATGGTTTCACGGGAGGTCTGAGGTGAAGTACCCCTTAAGGAAAAGCTTAGAAGGAAGTCTGGATGCTAGCTGGGGATCCAGAGGAAGGCACGTTGAAATTGCAGACAGATGAGCTTTGATGAAGTACAAGCCAAACCAGTCTGCAGCAGCTCATAAAGGTAAGACAGGACTAGAGGGGGCTTGCTAGAAAGTGGGTCCAGATGTCTTTTCTGACCCCATAAAGTGAATCTTTTCCACTTAGAAAGGTAGGATTTTCTTGTATTTGGTTTCCTGGCCTCCTGCAGGAGATTGAGCACATCCTCATTGTAAAGGTGTCTGAAGGGGATCAGAATCCTATCAACCACAGGGCGAGGTGCAGAAGCTGACACTGTGGGTGAATCTAGGATCCCTTGTGTTGTGTGAGAACACTCTGGGAGGTAACTTGTGGTGAGTAGTGAGTCACCAACAAGATTTCTGGAGTGCCCTGCTGGATTCTCAGCAGGACCTTCTGAATGACCGGGAAAGGGGGAAACATATAGATATTTCCCCTTCCAAGAGATTGAAAAGGCATCTGTTGCCAGTGGGTCTGGTATCCTGGTGCAAAAGCCAGGAAGCAGCCTGTTGATGGAGGAGGCAAACACGTCTATTTGAGGTGTACCCCCACCCATGGACCAGATACAAGACATCTCTGCGAAGCATCCATTCTTGGTCGTTTGTGATGGTTCTGCTCAGATATAGTCTGCCTGGGAATGTAGACCACTTGCAGAGCAATACCCTGTGAGGTGGCTAGTTCCCATACCAGAAGGGCTAGTCTGCAGAGAAGGTATGCATTGGTCCCTGCCTGCTTGTTGAGATACCACAGCATAGTGGTGTTGTCTGTATAAATCTTCATGGGACCTTGCTGGAGGAAAGGTAGAAATATCTGAAGAGCCAGAAGAATTGCCCTCATCTCTCGAACATTGATGTGTTCTTAGTTTGTGAGGTTTTGGCCAAAAGCCCTCACCCTTTGATGGCCCAGAGTTGCTCCCCAGCCCAAGTCTGAGGCATCTGTGTGTGCATGACTTGTGTGGGTAGAGGTGGTTGGTGGGGAAGACCTGGATTGTGGTTAACTTGTGCCAACCACCACTGTATTTTCTTTTTCAGGCAAGGGAGAAGGGGCACCCTGTGCTCCAGAGGATGGGAGTGCTGTGTCCAGACTGACCGAAGATGCCACTGTAACTTTCTCATATGCAGTCTTCCTAAAGGTAGCATAGGGATGGTGGCTGCCATATAGCCCAAGAGTCTGAGGAACTACCTTGCTATTAAATCTGTGGATTGGAGGACCAGAAGTAGATATTCTGTCAATGTTTCCACCTTTTGGGGTGGAAGGCATGCTTCCCATGAGGTTGGCTGGGGATGCAATTTTGAGAAGTTTAACTGAAATCCCAGGGGCTGTAGAAGAGAGACTACAATGTGGATGTAGCACTGAGGGTCTCCTTGCTGCCCGTCTGGGTCAACATGTCATCCAGGTAAGGGAATATCTGTATTCCCTTTGTCCTGCAATAAGCAATCACTGGGGCCAAACATTTTGTGAAAATTCTGGGTGCAGTGGAAAGTCAAAATGACAAGGCAGAGAATTGAAAGTCAGAAGAGCCCACCAAAAACCTCAGGTATTTCCTGAAAGTTGATTTTATGGGGATGTGGAGATAAGCATCCTTTATATCTAATGTGGCCATGAACCCTGGGGGAGCAGAAGTGGAAAGAGGGTTGATAGCGTCAACATCCTGAAGGTAGGGACCTTTAGGAATAGATTGAGATGGGAGATGTCTAGAATAGGTCTCCAGGGTCCGTCTTTCCTGGGGACCAGGAAGATCCTGGAGTAGAAGTATCTTCCTTTTGCAACTGAGGGAACTGGTTCGATGGTGTCCTGATCCAGCAGAGTTTGCAGCACCAGTTGGGTGAGTTGCAATTGTTGTGTAAGAGGCTGTGGGGTATCTTTTTGTTTTGGAGGGGAGAGCCAAGACAAAAAATAACCATTCTGGAGGACTGATAGGACCCACTTGTCTGAAGTGATGTTGGTCCACAAAGGAAGGCAGTGAGAGAGGTGGGCTGACAGAGGTAAAGAAGGAAGGGGAGGAGGCAAGGAAGGCAGGTAGTCAGATGCTACCTGCCCTGTCTTGAAAGGGCGGTGTCTGGCTAGAGGAGGGACATGCTCTAGCTGGAGGAGGTTGTTTCCTTGTAGGCTTCCTATGCCTAGAAGGAGCAGCAGGACAAGAGTGCTTCCTTACAAACTGGGTTTTAGCTGGACAGTGTCTTTGAAACTTTGGGGGAGACCAGCAAGTGTTTAAGGTCCTGCATTTCTTTACCTTTTTGCTGCAGTGACTTGAAAAGGTCTGCTACTTTAGAGTCAAACAATGCTGTATTGTCCAGGGGTGTATCGATAAGCTTTGCCCTAAAAACAACAGGGAGGGGTTGAAGGCGAAGCCAAGAGTATCTACGTAAGGCAGATGCTGATGTTGCGGACCTGGCTGAAGATTCAGCAGCATCATAACTGCACTTTATAGTGTCTGGTAACCTGGGAAATGAGGGCCAGGAGAGAGGACAGTGAGGCTTTGGTAGAGCAGTCAGGGACATCAGCCAGTTCTTTGGTGGCTGATTCCAAGAGGGACAGGGCATACTTGGCCATGTATGTCTGTTAGTTTGTCACTCTGAAAGACAAGGTAGGAGAGCTATAAATCTTCTTACCCAAACATTCCATTGTTTTGCTGTCTTTGTCAGCAGGGAGGATGGTGGTAGTGAGTAAAAGCTTAGAGGCCTTGTCCGAAGAGATAGAGATAGTGGCTGGGTTAGCAGGTGGGCACTTAAGCAGACGCTTAGCACTGTAAGGCACCTTATAAAGTCTGTCAGGTCTGCATGGTGCAGGTGGGTTGGAAATCTGGATTAAAAGATGCTGAGGAGAAGGCATCTAGAAAAGCAGGAAGGATAGGTGGAACAGCAGATGGACTTCGGAAATCCATCTGAATGCGGTTGTAGTATCTTTTTTGGACCTTAGTCATTTCAGAGGATTCCCACTTGAAATGATCTTTCATCTTGGAGATGTAGGTCAAGTCCGCAGCTGGACAGTCCGGATTGAATGATTCTTCCTCTGGAGAGCCATACCCCAAGGGGGAAGAAATCTGGAAGGTATAAGATAAGGATTCCTCAGAGGAGGAATCCGAAAAGTTTTCCTCTTCCCTCGTGTTAGGGTCTGAGGCCAAGGGCTCAGGAGCGATGGGGGCATGTTAGCACATACAGAAGAGGTAGGCCGTAAGGCCATGAAAGCATTAAACAGGCTTTGACTGAAAGCCTGCCAATCAGGCATGCTTTCAGAAGAGGGAGAAATATGCTTTCTTTTGTCTTTCTTTTTACGGGGCTTAGCAGGCATCTGAGGGGGGGTCTAGAATCTGAGGACTGGAGGGATCCGACAGGCCTTCTGGAAACACTAGTCCCCCCCTGGAGACCGATGTTGGTAAAGCCTCAGTGGACGTACTCTCACCGTGCGATTGTGCGGCATCCATGGAGGTACCCGCTATACCCATTGCAGTGGATCTGGATCCCTCTACCAGGCCGAGGTTAGCCACAGGCTGAGGATCGGACGGTAGAGGTCCAACGGAAATGGTAGGCCATAAGCTCTTGGGCTTCTTTTTTGGCAGTTCCGTAGGAACGTCAGAGGCGCCCTCTATCCCTAGTGCAATCTGCTTAAGGCGTTGGTTTTCCAAGTAAAGGTTTAAAGTATGCAGGCGGCTATGTAGGGTCTTGGGTACCAACGCCTGACAAATGGGGTAGGCCTTGTAGTCATGCGACTGGTCCCAAGCAGAAAAGACACTGATTGTGGGCGTCTTTGTGGGGAATCTGCTGGCCACACTTACACTTGCCCTTTCTGGATGACATGAACAGGCAATACAAGTAAAAAGGAAGGACTGAAAGGGTCCACAACTGGGTACTTGTCTTAATTCTTTAAATCAGATGTCAGTGGTGGCAGGAACACCTGGCGTACGACTGGCGGCTGAGAATTCAGATGTCAATTTTATGGCCCACGTTTTCGTGAGCCACATCAGACGTCCCATGCCCCTCAGAGAGACTGAAAACTTATTGTATACTGGCCGTACATGCGCAAGACAAATGGAGTAAACCCATATGTAGAATACTGCAAAATTGCAATAGAAGGACATCGGCAGAACAAAGGGAAGCTCTGAACCTGAGAGAGATGCAGTTTACAGTGTATGATTAAGGTAAACATTGTTGACCAGACTGTTTTAAGCACAGATATCCTCTAGTGGAGTAGCTGACGTTAGTCGAACTTGAGATGGCTCTCCTAGAATGTGCTTTGGATGTTGAAGGTGGCAACATGTTTAACATAGAATGGCTAAAAAAGATGAAATACAAGAGCCTTCTACACAATTTGGAGAAAAACACAAATTTGATTATATTTCCTAACTGCTTTTGTCCTGTGAAAGTAGTATCCGAACTGTCGATGCACATTAAAGGTATGTTGTGCTTACTATCCTTTGTTAGAATGGTTTGGGAAGAGGCCTGGTGGATGTTTGGCTTGGTTCGAGGTGGTCTCTGAGGCTACTTTTTAAATAAAGGTAGGGTTAGGTTTTACGGAAATCCCCTATATTGATGAAATGAAAGCTATACACAATAAATGATAGATCGGTATTTTCTTCAGTCATCCTCAACCGAAAGATATTCGGATCAGACATCTGCCACTCTACAGACTTTTGGATCAAGTCTCTGGCTCCTCCCCTTACCTATGACACAGTTCGATTTGAACTACCTCAGAGAGTTTGCCCGCTTAACACAAGTCATCTATACAAACACGTACAAAACTCAGCTATATCATACATATGTATATACACCCATCTATATCTAGATATACCTATATCTATCTATCTGGATACCTAGCAGTTAATTGAGTTTTCAGAAACTTGAAATTCATATGGTCAAGACCATAATTTCTGAAAACTCAAAGCTTTTGAATGGACATCGTGGTACAGCGAGCATTGGGAAATTTACTATTTTCTTCACTATAGTGTGATCTCTGAGTTGGTATATATAATTTGCAGGGGGTGCTTGCCTCCCCTGCATAAAACACAGTACATTTTTGGAAACTGGACATGGTCTCGTTCGTATGAATTTTGAGGTTCTGAAAACTTTATCATCTGACATAGATCCATCTAGCTCTCTCGCGTGCCTCTCTCTCTCTCTCGCGTGCCTCTCTCTCGCGTGCCTCTCTCTCTCTCGCGTGCCTCTCTCTCTCGCGTGCCTCTCTCTCTCTCGCGTGCCTCTCTCTCTCTCTCTCTCGTGCTCTCTCTCTCTCTCTCTCTCTCTCTCTCTCTCTCTCTCTCTCTCTCTCTCTCTCTCTCTCTCTCTCTCTCGCGTGCCTCTCTCTCTCTCTCTCTCGCGTGCCTCTCTCTCTCTCTCTCTCTCTCTCTCTCTCTCTCTCTCTCTCTCTCTGCCTCTCTCTCTCTCTCTCGCGTGCCTCTCTCTCTCTCTCTCTCTCTCTCTCTCTCTCTCTCTCTCTCTCTCTCTCGCGTGCCTCTCTCTCTCTCTCTCGTGCCTCTCTCTCTCTCTCTCTCGTGCCTCTCTCTCTCTCTCTCTCTCGTGCCTCTCTCTCTCTCTCTCTCTCTCTCTCTCTCTCTGCCTCTCTCTCTCTCTCGCGTGCCTCTCTCTCTCTCGCGTGCCTCTCTCTCTCTCGCGTGCCTCTCTCTCTCTCGCGTGCCTCTCTCTCTCTCTCGCGTGCCTCTCTCTCTCTCTCTCTCGCGTGCCTCTCTCTCTCTCTCTCGTGCCTCTCTCTCTCTCTCGCCTCTCTCTCTCTCTCTCTCTCTCTCTCGCGTGCCTCTCTCTCTCTCTCTCTCTCGCGTGCCTCTCTCTCTCTCTCGCGTGCCTCTCTCTCTCTCTCTCGTGCCTCTCTCTCTCTCTCTCTCGTGCCTCTCTCTCTCTCTCTCGTGCCTCTCTCTCTCTCTCTCGTGCCTCTCTCTCTCTCTCTCTCTCTCTCTCTCTCTCTCTCTCTCTCTCTCTCTCTCTCTCTCTCTCTCTCGCGTGCCTCTCTCTCTCTCTCTCGCGTGCCTCTCTCTCTCTCTCTCTCTCTCTCTCTCTCTCTCTCTCGCGTGCCTCTCTCTCTCTCTCTCTCTCTCTCTCTCTCTCTCTCGTGCCTCTCTCTCTCTCTCTCTCTGCCTCTCTCTCTCTCTCTCTCTCTGCCTCTCTCTCTCTCTCTCTCTCTCTCTCTCTCTCTCTCTCTCTCTCTCTCTCTCTCTCTCTCTCTCTCTCTCTCTCTCTCTCTGCCTCTCTCTCTCTCTCTCTCTCTCTCTCTCTCTCTCTCTCTCTCTCTCTCTCTCTCTCTCTCTCTCTCTCTCTCGCCTCTCTCTCTCTCTCTCTCGCGTGCCTCTCTCTCTCTCGCGTGCCTCTCTCTCTCTCTCTCGCGTGCCTCTCTCTCTCTCTCGCGTGCCTCTCTCTCTCTCTCTCGCGTGCCTCTCTCTCTCTCTCTCGCGTGCCTCTCTCTCTCTCTCGCGTGCCTCTCTCTCTCTCTCTCTCTCTCTCTCTCTCTCGCGTGCCTCTCTCTCTCTCGCGTGCCTCTCTCTCTCTCTCGCGTGCCTCTCTCTCTCTCTCGCGTGCCTCTCTCTCTCTCTCTCTCTCTCTCTCTCTCTCGCGTGCCTCTCTCTCTCTCGCGTGCCTCTCTCTCTCTCTCGCGTGCCTCTCTCTCTCTCTCGCGTGCCTCTCTCTCTCTCTCGCGTGCCTCTCTCTCTCTCGCGTGCCTCTCTCTCTCTCGCGTGCCTCTCTCTCTCTCTCGCGTGCCTCTCTCTCTCTCTCTCTCGTGCCTCTCTCTCTCTCTCGCGTGCCTCTCTCTCTCTCTCGCGTGCCTCTCTCTCTCTCTCGCGTGCCTCTCTCTCTCTCTCTCTCTCTCTCTCTCTCTCGCGTGCCTCTCTCTCTCTCTCGCGTGCCTCTCTCTCTCTCTCTCGCGTGCCTCTCTCTCTCTCGCGTGCCTCTCTCTCTCTCTCTCTCTCGCCTCTCTCTCTCTCTCTCGCGTGCCTCTCTCTCTCTCTCTCTCTCTCTCTCTCTCTCTCTCGTGCCTCTCTCTCTCTCGCGTGCCTCTCTCTCTCTCGCGTGCCTCTCTCTCTCTCTCTCTCTCTCTCTCTCTCTCTCTCTCTCTCTCTCTCGCGTGCCTCTCTCTCGTGCCTCTCTCTCTCTCTCTCTCTCTCTCGCGTGCCTCTCTCTCTCTCTCTGCGTCTCTCTCTCTCTGCGTGCAACTTTCTCTGCGTGCGTCTCTCTCTGCGCCAATCGCTCTGTCCATCCATCCCTCTCTCTGTCTCTCTTTCTCTCTCTCTATTCATCTAGAACACAGACCATAGCTGTAAAATGACAAGACTGATATCAGTGCAGTCAAAGCAGAACTGAATAAGACAAGACAAATTTGGTAGGAGAACTGAGGAAGGGAAATCGTGGAAAACATAAAACATGAATATATCTTTATGGGAAATACTTAACTTTTACATCCGATGCAGTCTCCTCCACCCATGCTCAACTGATGGGACAGAGGCTCCAGCTACTAAAAACCTTGAACGGTCACATGGAATGATACAATGAAGGATGGTTAAACCAAAAATTGCTCAAGACAGACTGAAAGTCCAGCTTGTAGTGGGATACAAAAGTATGGACATTGGATCAAGTAGCTGCTGCACAAATATCAATAGGTACTCTTGAAAAAAATGCTGTAGAGTAGCAACTGTCTTACTAGAATGAGCCTTGGGAATGACAGGCAATGTCAAACCATTTTCCTTAAATACACAAGAAATGCAAATCAGATGGCTATCTATAATTGGATTAAAGAAAAGGCCACAAAGTTGGTGTTTGTAATGCAATTACTACAGTGCAAGCAGTATTTGAGTTGTTGACTCAAGTCCAACAGGTATAATACGTGCTCCCCTTTATAGGAAAAATGTGGAAAGCAAACTGATTATTGGCCTAACTTAACAGGTTCTGAAGCCACCTTGGGAAGAGGAGGAGTTAGTTCTAAGCAAGACCCTGTCTTTGTGGAAGTTCAAAAATGGAGGTTTGCAGGAAAGAGCTTGAAGTACTGATATTCTTCAAGCATAGGTAACTGCCACCATGAACAGCACCATCCTAGACAGATACTTCAATTCAATAACAGCCACAGGTTCAAAAAGTGGTTCCGTCAATGTTTGGAGGAGAATGGCAATGTTCCAAGCTGGAAAAGGGTCTCAAGGGACAATGGACAGAGGTGCCCCTTAAGAAGGCTTTAATGTGCCTTGGACAGTCTTTCCCATGAAATGCCCCCTCAACCCCAGGTGGGAAGGACCCTTGGCTAATGTGACTTGGGGAGATAAAACAAATGGGCAAACTTGTTAAAATAGGGTGGGAATCCAAACACCAACGAACATTTTTTCTGCAAATGATGGTGAGGCAATTGGGAAAGTGCACAGATTAAGAATATATTGACCATTGAATCAAATGAACCAAGATTCACTGTAAAACTCTCATAAAATCTGGCATGAGGGACTAGAGTAATAGAGGCTGCCATTTACCCTAGTGGACATAATATGCAATTGGCCAGGGGGGTTCTGATGGGAAAGAATAGTCATGCCTGCTGTCAAAGGGTGAGAATCACAGATGCTGTTAGCCCATCTACAAAGTGGTATTCAGATAGGCCCCAATGAACGATATTGTTTGGATGGGGTGTAATTTTAACTTTGCCATGTTCACTGTGATCCCCAGACAGCAGCAAAGCCTGAGCACAGAGTCCCTGGCTTGAAGCAGAAGATTCCTGGAGGGAGCAGTTATGAACCAGTCATTCAAACATAGGTAGGTAACTAGGCTATTGGCCCTAGGGCCTATGTAAGCCTAGCCAAAAAGGTACCCTGGCTTTCGTCACCCAAGAAAATTATTTTTCTGTGCCCCTGTCGAGCAGAGCCACAGAAGTGATTCCCTAGGGTGAATTTCCTATCTCCCATCCAATCAAGATTTTTCTTGAAGAGTGCTAATGAGGAGCTTTGTTTGATATAGATAGGTAGTTTGTTCCAGAGTATGGGAAGTCTCTGGGACAGGAATCTATCACTCCAGCATGTTTTGTTTATTGTGGTGACAAGGTTTATGTCCCTAGAGCAAGTAGCTCTGAGGGACTGGGATTTCTTTAAGTGGAGCATGTCCAACAGCTCTGGGTTTGACATAGCTTTGTATGTTAGGCAGAGATTGCCTTGGAGTAGGCGATCTGTGACAGAGTAAAGCTGGAGTTTGAGACGGTCTGGGTAGGGAACATCTAGAAACCTTGCAGTGTGAGGTGAGCTGCTACCACTGCAATGCACTTGGTTATCATTGGAGGGGGTGGGGGTCATCAACTGTGGTCAGACCAAATGGCAGGCCACTAAACAAGAAATGACTGGCCACCAGACGAAACTAGAGAAACCTCCTGGAGCGTCTGTATCCTGCTATGACAGTACCCACCCTGAAGGTATTCTGAACACATCCAATCATCTTTAACAGTAGCAGGATGGACTGAACTGTGACCATCCAGAACTGTTTTATAAACTGGTTTAAGTGACCAAGGTCCAAGATGGGCCTCCAGTTCCCATTCCCATGGCATCATAAAGGATCTCGAACGGACTCCAAAATCCTTGGTGGGACCTCCTGGATGACTCACTTTTTTAGCAGTTTTATTTCTTATGTTGCATCCTTCCTTGGAGAAGGTGGGAGTTCTGAAAGTCTTTCTGAATTGGGGGATGAAAAAGAAAATGGATTATATAACCTTTGGCTATAATTCTCTTCACCCACACTACTTCTACCACAGGGATGATATTCATTGTTATCCCCCATCTGCCTGGGGGGGGGGGGGGGGCACCTATTGCTAGAATTATCAGGAGTGAAAGTCTTGATATTTTCAGAACCACAATTTCTTGCCCCCTTTTGGTTCCTGCAGGGCAGCTGATGGGTAGAAAGGTGTATTCTAATGGACAAACAAGATCTTGTCATTTTATTCACCTCCAGACAGCATCTCAAACCTTCGGTCCAAACACAGTGGATCAATCATAAGAGGATTAATGAAGGCTATTTTTAAGTGTTATGCGAAGTCACATTGAATCATCCAGGCATGCCAATGCACAGCTATGTTCTTGCCTGCCACACACTACACATCATCAGCTGCACTGGAAATAAGGCTCATGGACATTTGATAGGGACTGGAGAGTAGCTAGTTGCATATCCACAGATTTTCTCGTCTTTCACAGATAAGGACCCCAAGAGAGAGGGAAAGACTTGGATAATTCCTTCAAATCCCTCTGAAAGTTTGCTACATGGGCCAAATAACTTATCCCCCTCAGTGCAAAGTTAACAGAAACGTATACCAGCTTTCTGAATCAGTCCAACATCCTTGACTCCATTGACGGAATGATACTAAAGTTTTCCTCAGCAAGCTCTTTCTTGGTGGCCGCTGTTACCACCATGGAATCCACTGTTGGAACCTTTCACAGACGTATAGGCCCTTCTGAAGCAATAACTATTTTACCTGTCTAATGGGAGACTGGTTCAACTATGTCTGTTTCCTTACAAACCACATCTACCAGTTCTCGGAAGGAGGAACCACCCAGAATTAGATGGGGCAGCCCCAAAAGCACTGAGGAATATGGTTTCCTTCTGGAAAGATGCAGTGGTAGGCCATCCCCCTTCTGTCAACTTCAGTATCTCACCAAAGGAGTCTAACTGTGGATCCGGAGGAACCCCCCCCCATGAAATCAGTATCTTCAGTGAGGGACTGGGGGGGTGGAGGATCTGTGCGTCTCATTTTGCATACATTTACTGTGCACTTCCCCAGTAGGGTGCCCTGGGAAAGGTTGAAGCAGATGCAAGTCCACAACCTAAACGGTCTTGAAATTTTGAAGAGCTAGCTGTCCCAATGTGGCAGGAAAACAGAGGACCCAAAAAAAAAAAAGCAGTGAAAGCAGGGATGGTTCTGAGTGAGGAAAAGGTGCCTGCTCTCTTGACTGTGAAAGGATCTCTCAAAAACCTTGAATGCAGACACAAAAGCAGCCCCATATATTCGGTGAACCTATCTGGCACAGATCAAGCTGGAACTGAGCTGTCAAGGGCTGAAGTGCAGCAACGACAAGATGGATCTGAAAGCTTTGGAATTCATCCCCCCCAGCACTGCCCTCGCAGCCCAGAGACCAGTAAAGATACAATAAAGTTGATCGAATTAAACAAAGTTGAAGAAAAAAGAAGTTATGTACTCACCATAACGTTCCATGTTTGTAGTCCATCTCGCCCTTCATTCTTACATATGGGGATCGGAGCCGATCCTCGGCTATGACTCAGCCTATTTACAAGCTGGAAGACTTCTGGTTGGCTTGTGGCTAGGTAGGTATCCCATGGTGCACCAGTACAATCCCCAGATCTTGTTTGCTGCTAACTAGGAGAAATAACAAACATACAGAAAGAAGCCAATACTAAATGGTCTCCAGAAAATAATGACAACAACATTTTTCTGTCTCCAGATACTTCCAGGATGGGGGTAGGAGGGTGGGTTCGTAAGAATGAAGGGCGAGATGGACTACAAATATGGAACATTATGGCGAGTACATAACTTCTTTATGTTCTGTAGTCCTATCGCGCCTTCATTCTTACATATGGGACAGCATCCCTAGCTCCTTATTCTTGGGTGGCTCAAGGAAAAACATTCCAGAGTACCATGGAACCAAAAGATGCTCTACCCTTGGAGGTTAAATCCAATTTGTAATGAGTAATAAATGTGTGAGGGGTAGCCCAAGTTGCTGCTGCACAAATATCAAGTGGGACCCTGGCTTAAAAGGTTGCAGAAGTAGACTGAGATCTCGTAGAACGAGCCTTGATTTTAAAGGGTAAAGGTCAACCCTCAAGAGTTGTAAATGTAAGCTATACAGCTAGAAATCCAATTTGAGAGTGTTACTTTGGAAACTGGTAAACCTGACCTGAATTCGGAGGAGGAGATGAATAGTTGATCTGATTTCCTTAGTCCGGTGCAAATAAAAGCGTGATTGTCTATGGACATCCAACTGATGAAACCTGTATTCAGCTGTGTTGGAATGATTTGGAAAGAAAACAGTGAGCGTGAGTTCTTTGGATTGATTTAAAGTGGCATGGGAACAGACCTTGGGGACAAAGGAAGGATTAGTACAAAGAGATACTTTGCCTTTTTGAAAAATCAGATAAGGGGGCTTTACAGACGATGCCTGTAAATCTGACATCCATCTGGCAGACGTGAAAGCCACCAGAAACAAAGTCTTCCAAGACAGGAATTTCAAGGGGGATGAATGAGAAGGCTCAAAGGGCGGAGAAGTCAATTTGGATAACACAAAATTTAAATCCCATGAAGCAACAGGTTCTTGAAAGGAGGGTCTTAGAGTGACACCTTTAAGGGACGTTTTGCACAGCCTATGTGACAGATTAGAATCTTGGAAGCCTCGATGAAAATTTGAAATCGCTGCCAATTGAACCCTGATAGTGGCAGCCGCAGATCCCTGGTGGAAAAGCTCAGACAGGAAATCCAAAACCACTGGAATGGAGGCGGTATAAGGGTCAACATTCTTTTTCCCCGCCCAGATAAGAGAATCTCCTCCATTTACTGGAATACAGTCTCCTAGTGGAAGGTTTATGACAGGACGTAAGGATATGAGTCACGGAGGGTGCGAAGTCATGAAGCCTGACTAGGGATGGAACTGAAGCAGCCACACTGTCAAATTGAGGGTGTGTAAGGAGGGATAAAGTGAGCCTGACGTGAGTCAAGAGATCTGGAACTGGGTCCAGAATCCAAGGATCGTCTAGGAGAAGAGGCCCGAGAAAGGGGAACCAAACCTGATAAGGCCAGTAAGAAGCAATGAGGATCAGTTTGCTTCCCAGCCTTTTCACTTTCTGAATAACCTTGGGTATGAGGGGAAAGGGAGGAAAAGCACACACAAGACCCAGGGGCCAATCGTGAACAATTGCATCTCTCGGTGACTCCCCTGGAGGGGGGGATGAGGGAAAAATAGCTGCTGAATTTGGCATTGATCGGGCTGGCAAAGAGATCGCAGCAAGGCTGTCCCCATTTGCAGAAAATCTGCTCTGCCATTTCCTGTTTCAGAGACTACTCGTGAGGTATCAAGATTGCCTGGCTGAGCTTGTCGGCTACCATGTTGGTTGTCCCTGGAATGTGCATTGCCACCAGAAAACGCTGGGAAGATATCACCCATTTCCAAACTCGAATGGCCTCTTGACAGAGTGGGTAAGACCTGGTTCTGCCCGGTTTGTTGATATACCATACTACCGACATGTTGTCTGATTGTATTGCAACAGTCCCCAGAGGAAGAAGGTCGTGAAGTGTTTGCAACGCCAGGAGCACCTCATCTCTAGAACACTGATATGCAGGTGAGCCTTGTGATCTTGCCATGTGCCTTGGACAGTCCTGCCTACATAATGCCCCCCCCCCCCCAAATCTGGTCACAGTGACAACAGGTTGGTGAGGAACAAATGAAGTGCCCGTGGTTAACTGATTGGGTAGAGTCCACCAAATGAGATCCTTTTTGCAAGAGTCTGTCAGCAGTATGTGATGAGATAATGGTAGGTGCTGAAAAGACCATTGGGACGACAGGAACCACTGAAGAATCCTCATGTGTAGTCTGGCTAGTGGCACTAGTAATATGGTGGAAGCCATAGTGCCTAGAAGCTGTAGAATAGTCTTGGCTTTGACCTTCTGTAAGGGGAGAAGAAGCTGAATTTGAAGAACCAGATTCTGTGCCCTTTCTACAGGAACATGAACCAACATGTCTACTGTGTCTATCTCTGCGCCTATCAAAATCACAGACTGAGAGGGCAATAAGGCAGATTTTTCCCAATTTATAGAAATTCCCAAAAGGGCACAAAGCTGAATGGTAGCGTCCCTGTTCTGAAGAAGTAGATGCCTGGTGGGGGTGATCAGGAGCCAGTTGTCCAGGTACGGAAACACCTGGAATCCTCAACATCTCAGGTGAGCTGTCACTACTACCATACACTTGGTGAACACCCCGGGGGCTTTGGTGAGACCAAAGGGCAGAGCACGAAACTGGTAATGACTGGCTCCCAGCCAGAAGCGTAGATGACTCCTCGACGCCCTGTCCATTTTTATGTGGTAGTAGGCATCTTAGAGATCTATTGCACATCCAATTGTCTTTCCCTAATAACGGGAGTATAGACTGCAGTGTCACCATCCGGAACTTGTCCTTCCTTACTGATTCATTCAATCTGCTGAGGTCCAAGATGGGCCTCCAGTCCCCTGTACGTTTTGGCACTAAGAAGAATCTGGAGTAAGTTCTGGATCCTATTTGGACTGCTGGGACAGTTTGGATGACTCTTTTGACAGTAACTTGTTGATCTCCACAGTTGCCTGATCCCTGTGATTGGGTGGAACATCCGGGATCCTCTTGGGAACAAAAGGTGGAAGAGAAAAGGGTATGACAACCTCTGATAATAATTCTTTTTACCCATTTGTCTTGAGTGATACTTAGGCCAGGCTTCTGGATACAAAGAAATGCGACCCCCGACCGACCCCAGAGAAGCACAGTCAGGCCCCACATCAGGAGCGTTGGTAAGGCTGACCCCGAAAGAATCGCGACCTCCTTGGTTCTGCGGTCCGCCCCTGCCTCTAGGGCGACGTCTACCATTTCCTCCTCCTCTGCCTCTGAAGGAGGAGTCAACCTGTGCATCCTGGAAACACCTCTGACTTCTTGAACCACATTTTACCGCCTCTCTGACCCTTGGGGTATGGTCTAGAGGGCACAGTAAAACATACTTCCATGGGAGAGTGTGTTTTTTCTTCTTGCATGCACCAGGTGAGAGTGTCCTTTACCTTGGGTCCAAACAATGAGGAACTGAAGGGGGCGTTTGGTAAAGGTAGACTTGAATGGTTCCACAAAATTACACAAACGCATCCAGGAATGAAGCCTTAGGGAAATTCCTGAACCCACTGCTCTACTCGTTCCATCGGCTGTATACGAGATAAGCCTCAAGGACGAGTTAACGATAGAGTTCAAGGTGGACAACTGGGCAGGCACCTTGTCAGGGACTTCCTCAGTACATGTACATTGTAGAGAATCTCCTAACTCCTTAAGGAGATCTCTCTGAAGCCTTGTGAAGTGTGTAAGGTAGTTCAGCGATCTAAGGATAAAAGCCGCTGAAGAGAAGATACGCTTCCCAAATCTGTCCATCATTCGAGACTCCTTATTCGGCGGATGAACAGAAGTTTCTGCTAGCTCCTTCTTAGTGGCCACCACCACCATGGCATCTATGGGAACACCTTTAGGCAAAAATTCCTTTTCTGGGGGTGTAGAAAGAAACTTATTTGTTCTCCTGGGGACTGGCTCCAACGGCATCAGGAGTATTCCTCACCTTTTGACTAACTAGCTCCATTAGTTTGTCGAAGGGTGGAGACACCCAAGAGGCTGAAGGTCGAGACCCGAAAGCTTTCAGTGGGCCAGCCGCACCTCTGCTTAAGGATTTCCAGGATTTCTACTAAGGAGACATCATCAGTGGATGACTTGGGGGACCCTTCTGTCTCCTCGAGGTCAGTGTCAGAGGTCAGAGACTCATCCTGGGAGTCTACATGCTTCCTCTTACATGTTCTCTTCCGTGGGGGCTCCTCGGCAGGGTATTGCAATGAGGTCTCGGAAGAGTGGGGGCCACCAATTGGTGGCTCCTGAGGCTGCGGGTCTCTGCTGTACAAGGAGAGAGTAGGGGCTGAGACAGAAGTAGGCGCCCTTGGGGGAAGAGTGTTGGTACCCCGGGTAGGAGCTGAAGATCGGGACAGCACACTCATCTTGAATGCCGACCTCTCCGGCTCAGAAGACCTCCTTGGCTCCGAGGAGACAGGAGGATGACATCCGTTCCAGAGCCATTGCCTCCAAGACAGACATAGGATCTGAACTCACCCTTGCCAACGCGCCAAGAGGAAGGCTTGGAACCGAAGAGGTTCGGTTCCAGGCGCCCCTGTCAGGGCCGACCAGAGAGCTTCGGTTCCTAGACACCACGAACGGCATCAGGAGTGTGGGAGCGGAACTCTGCTCCGAAACAGCCACAGTGGGAGCTGGAGCCAAGGGTTCCACCAGTGGTATCAAACACTCCAGCTCCGAAAGGCCAGCATGGCTCAGAAGAGGAATGACCGAAGGGGGCTTAACGGACTCAATTGGCCCCAGAACCGACTGGGTCAGAGCAAACAATTTCGGTAAGGCAGATGACTTCAAAAGTCTCAGCACTACCCTCTCCACATCTTCCGATAAACTCCTGGAAGACCTGGAGGACAGAGTAGGAGAACGGGACCTCTGCAGAATTGGGGATTTCAATGTAGGGGAGACCGGCGGAGGTTCCCTTGACCAGCTGCATAAAATACTCTCAGAGGTCGGCTCTGAGCTACTTGACACCGACCCTGTAATCACAGTACAACTCTCAATTGGCTCAGAATTCTGTGAAGCCAAAGAGACAGTGGATTTATCAGACTTAGTAACTTTAAGAGGTGGCTCCGAGACACCAGCCGGTGCCGGTGAGGGCCTCTTAGAGGACTTGGACTTTTCCTTTTTAGATCCCTGAGATCTAGCAGAGGAAGAGCTAGACAGATCTTCCTCAAAGAAAGGTTTTAGGAAATCTTTTAGGATGCCCTTATTTTTTTCTTTCTTGCAACACCCTAGCACTGAAAGAGAAAAATAAGCAAGTTTCCTGTAAGTGGATGGCCCCAAGACAGTAAACGCAGTTACTGTGGCCATCTGTTACATACATCCTCTGTGAGCATTTTATGCATTTTTTAAAGCCAGATGGCTTATGGTCCTTGCTTTCCTTAGACATTCTCACAGATGAGGAGCTCACACACACACACCCAGAAAGAGAAAGAGAGGACTAGGTCCTCTACCAAACGGGCCTAGCCCTACAGGAAAGGTAAAGAGACACCACGAGGACTAGGTCCTCTAACTTAAATGGGCCTAGCCTGGGCAGGAATAAGGAAAGGAAAACTAGGTCTTCTAAATAAAACAGACCTAGGGGCTAGAACAATAAGACAGACTCACACACACTCAAAACAGGAATAAAGTATAAATCTTTGAATTTACTAAACAAGGTGAACAGAACCTCGTTCTGTTTACAACACTAATAAAATTAGCAAGCGGAAATCCACAAATAAAATTAAGACTTATGACTACTAAACAACACACATAGTCTGAACACAAAAGGCGCCTACAATTACTAATATCAAAAAGTTAAACGAGAAACTGGCACACAGGATACCAAGTATTATAAAGCCAAAAGGCCAACTGTACTAAGAGAAATTGCACACAAATGGCGCACTAATAAACGCTAACTATCCTAACTTGCAAACCACACTTACTATGACTATACAATGATAAAATAAAGGTAAGACAGGGGAATATCCAAAAAGTTTGAATAAACTTTGAATAAATTTGAAAAACTTAGCCAGAGCCAAGGAGAAGCACAACTAAACTTGTCAACGCGACAAACAAGATCTGGGGATTGTACTGGTGCACCATGGGATACCTACCTAGCCACGAGCCAACCAGAAGTCTTCCAGCTTGTAAATAGGCCGAGTCGGAGCCGAGGATCGAATCCGATCCTCATATGTAAGAATAAAGGCGAGATAGGACTACAGAACATCCCAGATTTTCAGATATAACACAGGCAAATGAAGCAGGCAATCCTCGGTGCTCACACAGATCCAAGGTCACAATCATGGGAGAGGGAAGAACAGCATTCAAACCTCCAACAGCATTCGGTACCAGTACCCCAAGTTGACTGGAGACCTCAGGAATTTCATCCTCCTCCTGTCCAAGTCTCCTTTGGACAGGCTCCTGGTTAACCACACTGATCAAGAAAAAGGGCCGGAGGAGGTGGCCTAGATACCCTTTGAAAGACTCTCTTCTAAAAAAAGAGATCTCAGGCTGAGACTAACATGGTCCAGAAAGAATGTAGGTTCGGGAAAGGTAGGAGATGGAGACCAAATCCTAATGGGATCCAACACTGCGAAAGGACACTTTGAGTCAGACCATCCTTTTCCTTTGTCTTCTTCCCTTTGCCCTTTTCTGAAGCTTTCTTGGTGGATAGGGATGACAACTAAAAGTGAAGTGTTACCTTTTCCCACTGAGACATGAATAAGCTCCTTCGAAGTGCTTTTGGATCACCTGTAAGAGTAGGCCCTGGCCCCAAATGCAGAGCAGGCTGTGCAATCCTCCTCAAGGTTTGTGACTCCCAGTCAATACATACACACGTAAGTGTGTGCATCGTGGAGAGGGATCTTATTCACAGAGAAAAATGTTTACACTTGCACAGCACCTAAAAAAACACCCCACTATTGTTAAGATAGCAGGACTTTTCAGAAGAGCTAACAATTAATAATAACCAAAGAGCAATACACTAACCTCTGAGAAAAAGAGAAAAAAACTATACATTATAATATATATATATATATATATATATATATATATACATACACACACACACACACACACACACACACACATATATACATATATACACACACGTACATATACAGTGAATATAAAAAGTGTACACACCCCTGTTAAAATGTAATTTTTTTGTGATATTAAAAAAATGAGACCATAATAAATCATTTCAAAACTTTTGCCACCTTTAATGTGACCTATAACCTGTACAATTCAATTGAAAAACAAACAAATCTGTTAGGGAAAAAATATAACAAATAAAAAACCTACAATAAGCTGGTAAGCGTGCACACCCTTAAACTTATACTTTGTGGAAGCACTTCTTGATTTAATTACAGCATTATAGAGCAAGATGCCGTGGTGGCATGGCTGTAGCGTTGTTACCTCACAGCAAGAGGTTCTCCCGTTCGATTCTCGGCTGGGCTTGGGAGTGCCTTCTGTGTGGAGTCTGCATGTCCTCCCTGCAGTTGGGTAGCATTCGAAAGACATGCGTGCGTAAATGGGCGCGCCTCCGTTGAAGGTTGAGCTGGCACCTCGGCGTTTCGTAAAAATTACTGCCAATCATTAGTGGACTGGAGTTGCGCTGTGGCGACCGCTTACCGGGAAAAGCCGAAAGATAGACATAAATTAAAGAGCAAGTTGTAGGGGGAAGGTGGGAGGGATAGAATACTGCAACATAGAAGAGAAGGACATATATGGTTATGGTAAGATTTATACAACTATTCTATGTCTTTCTGTTCAATGTTGTAGTATTCTTTATATATGGGAGAGTGCAAAAGCTGAAAGGGAACCAAGGGAGGGGGATACAGCAGGGAACGGCTAACATGAAGCACTTTCCAGGAATCTATGCAGAATTGTCCTTGCAAAACTTGCCCTGGACCTGGAAACAGTGTCCAATTTGTAATGTTTGGTAAAAGTATGAACAGATGACCAAGTGGCAGCTTCCAAGATGAAATGTGTATCTAGACCTTTAAAGAAGGCCCCTGAGGATGCTACTGATCTAGTGGAACGGGCCTTAACAGAAGCAGATAAAGATTTCCCATGGAATTCATAAAACGCAATAGTCTTAGAAAGCCATGTGGAAAAGGTTTGTTTGGATACAGGTAAACCCAGAGCCCTGGGATGAAAGGAAGCAAAGTTGGTCAGATCTCCTAATGGGCTTAGTTTTGTCTAGATAATATCAGAGTTATCTAAGAACATCCAAGGTATGCATAATCCTCTCACTGGGGGATTGTGATTTAAGGAAAAAAGGTAGGCAATTGGATAGGCTGACTTAGAGACAACTCATTCACCACTTTGTGCATGAAACTAGGATTAGTTCTCAAAGGATATCCTGTCCCTATGAAAAACCAGGAAAGGGGGGAAAGCCACCAATGCCTGAAACTTATAGACCCTTCTAACAGAGGTTAAGGCTACCACAAGCACAGTTTTCCATGCGCAGAACTTGAGAGGCAGAAGCTGCTGGTTCGAAAGGGGCCTAAGTTTTTCTAACACAGCTGAGATCCCGAGGAGGAGGAAAGTACAGTTTTGTACCTACCATAAATGTAGATGTTCAAGTGTTCACACTGCTGCAGTCATTACACTTGGGTTATCCTGCCGTCAGGTGGTCCCGCAGTCAGCCAGAGATCCAAAGTCTTGGTCCGCCGTCGGTTGCTGTCACTTCTTCCCTGACGTCAGTGCGCCAGGGGTATATAAGATGCATCCAACGCCATTGGAAATGTAAGATTTTCTAGTATTAGGTTTCCTGGCCTCCTGCAAAACCCGTAGCACGTTCTTAGAGAATAGGTGCCTGAAAGGGTCAAAGTTTGATCACCCAGAAGGTTAGCTGCAGGGTTGACACATGGGGGTGAATCAATGATCCCTTGTCCTGAGTAAGCAGGTACATCTGGTGAGGTAACTTGTAGTGATGACCTTTGGCTAAGTGCAGAAGAGGAAACAGTGCTGTCTTGGCCAAAAGGGGGTCACTAGCAAGATTTTGGATTTTTCCTGCAGAATTTTTAACAGAACTTTCTGAATTAAGGGGACGGGGGGATGCATAGAGAAACATCCCCTTCCAAGAGAAAGACATAGCATCCACCTTCCACACTTGAGGGTGAGGGACCCTTACACAAAAGCGAGGAAGTTGTCTGTTCATAAGGTAGGCAAACAAAGTCCATTTCTGGAATACCCCACCAGTGAACTAAATCCATCTAGGAACATATCCCTGTGAAACATCCACTTGTAGGATTAGGGCAGATCTGCCTAGTGTGTCTGCTACCAAGTTCTGAGACAAAGGAAGGTACACGGCATGTAGAGCCACTTTGTATTAAGTAGCCAATTCTCAAGCCTTGATGGGCAGGCAACAAAGATGAGATTTTGTGCTCCCCTTCTTGTTTATGTACCAAAGGACCATGGTGTTGTCTGTGAAAATCTTGAGGGGTCCTGGCTGAAAAAGAGTGGAAGGTCTGTAGGGCTAGAACTAGAGCCCTCATTTCCCTGATGTTGATATGCTCCTTCCTTTGAGAAGGGGACTAAAGAACCTTCTTGGAAGCAAAGGTTGCACCCCAACCCAAGTCGGAGGCATCCGTGAAGAATTGCTGAACTGGTTAAGGTATCTGAAAGGTTGCTGTATCCACCAATGTAACTTTTTTCAGACAGGGGAGGGGGATCAAGACCTCTAAGGGATAAGAATGCTGGAACCAAACTGTCTTTAAGAACCACTGGAAATTTCTCATGTGCTGTTTTGCAAAGGACAATATGGGGATAGTGGAGCCCATGAATCACAGTAATCTCAGAAACTCCCTGGCCGTAATGGAAGGAAGAGGCAAAAGGGCCTCCAAGAAGGTCTTGAGATAAGTTACTTTTTTCACAGGAAGAAAAAACATCAAGTATGTAAGGAACTTGCACCCCAGGAATATTAGAACTTGACTTGGTGAAAGGACTGATTTTTTGAAATTTATTGAGAAACCCAGGGCCTGCAGAAAGGGAATGGCTATGTTCAGATGCTGGGTTGACACATCTGGACTGCTGGCCAGAAACAGCAGATTGTCCAATATGGGTAGACATGCAGGCCTTAAATAAGCAATAGCTGGGGGCAGGCACTTTATGAATACCCCTGGAGCAGTAGAAAGGCCAAAGGGCAAGGCAGTAAGGTGAAAATTCAAGGAACCCACCAAGAAATGCGAAAACTTCCTGAAGTGGGGATGAAAAGGGATATGCAGGTAAGCTTTCTTGAGATCCAGAGAAGCTAAAAAGGCTTGAGGAGGGACCAGGGGAAGAAGAAAAGGCAAGGATAGCATTTTGAAAGAAGGCACCAGCAGGAAAGTATTTAGTACGGAACAATCTAATATAGGCTTCCAAGGATCATCTTTCCTTGGGACTAGAAACATCCTGGAGTAGAATCCTCTCCCTATTTGGTTTGGAGGGACAGACTGGATGGTGCCTTGATGGGAAAGTTGAGCAAGTATTGAGGGAAACAGATTAAGTTGATTGGAGGGGGGTTAATGCATTCCCTGAAAGGAAGGAAGGGTCTCTTAAGTCATAAAAAAAGAAATTATGCACTTATGATAAAGTTCCATGAGCGTTGTCTATCTCTACCATTATTCTCACTGATGGGGTCAGATCCGTCTCAGCCTTTCCAAAAGCTTGAAGTCTTCAGCAAAGCTCGTGGGCATCCTTCCCTACCCATAATGAAGTTTCCCAACTTCCTCAGATCTTCTTTACCCGCCATGAAATCATAAAGTGAGCAAAAACTTCTTTTATATGAAATACCAACAGTACATATATTTATCAATGGGCCAAAGGCAGTGTTTCTGATGCTACGGAGATCCATGAATACGGTATCTACTTGGTCTCCCAGAAGTTTCGGAAAGGGAGCATGGAGGGTGGGTTGTAAGAATAAAGGCTGAGATGGGCAACACACATGGAACATTTTGGTAAGTACATAACTTCTTTGTGTGTTGTCAATCTCGCCTTTATTCTCACCGATGGGACCGCGTCCCAAGCAACCTGACTCTTGGGTGGATCATGGGAGTATATTCTTCAGAACCATAGAACCAAAACAGGCTCTACTCCTGGAGGCCAAATCCAGTCTGTAATGAGAAATGAAGTTTGAAGTTTTGTCCACATAGCTGCAACACAGATTTTGTCCCAGGGTAACCTTGCTTGGAAAGCTGCAGACGTAGCTACCAACCTGGTGGAATGTGCTTTAACAGGGAAGGAAAGAGACCTGTTTTTAGAGCTGTAGATGTAGGGTATAGAAAATGTGAGCCATCTAAATAAGGTAACTTTTGAGACTGGTTTCTCATCACAGATTAGGATAGAAAAAGTTGATCCGATTTCCTAAATCCTAAAGTTCCGTGCAAGTAAAAGTTCAACTATGTATGCCCAGAAGATGCAGAGAGTATTCACCTTTGTTCTGGTAATTTGGGAAGAAAACTGGTGGCTCAATAGATTGGTTTAGGTTACTTTCCAACACAACCTTTGGAAGAAAGGATGGATTAGTGTGTAGAGAAACTCTGTCCTTATGAAAAAACAGGTATGGGGGGTTGGTAGATCAGGCTTGCAACTCAAACTCTTCTGGCTGAGGTAACAGCCACTAAAGAGCATTTTCCAAGATAGAAACTTTAGATCACATGTGGCCGAAGGTTCAAAGGGGTGGCAAGTGATGCTTAATATGAAATTCAGATCCCAGGAAGGAGTTGGATTTTTTAATGGGGTCTTGTCATTGTTCCTTTCAAAAACGCTTTACAGAGTCTATGCGACATAATTGTAGAGCTGTTTTCTCCCACATGAAAATTTGAAATTGCTGCCAGATAGACTAATAGTAGAAACAGCAGCACCCTCATGAAAAAGTTTTGCTAGAAATTCCAGTACAGAATGTATGGGCGCAGAAAAAGGATCTGATCACTCACCCATATTACAAACCTATTCCATTCTTCATGTAGACAATTTATGGCAAGACAACAAAATGTTTTATTTTACTAATGAGGAAAGAAGAAACCTGGCGATCAAGGGAACTGAAGCAGCCAAGCTGTCAATTTGAGGTTGTGTAGGCTAGGATGTATCATTCCCAATGGATACGTCAGAAGGTCTGGAGCTGGGTCCTGAATCCATGGTTAGTCTGGAAGATGAGGCTGAAGGAAGGGAAACCAGATTTGATGAGGCCCAACAGGGTGCAATCAAGATTATCGTAGTCTCCAACAAACTTGCTTTCTGTATTAACTTGGGAATTAGGGGGTAATTGGAGGGAAAGCACAGAGGAGTCCCGGAGGCCAGTCATGAACAAGTGACTCCTCCATGGGAGGGATCTGGGCAAAGTAGTTGCTGCTTTTGGCATTGGTGGGTGATGCAAAGCGATTGCAGCAAGGCTGGCCCTATTTTCAGAAAATCTCTTGCGCAACTTTCTGATTGAGGGACCACTCGTGCAGCCATAAAATGACCCTGCCCAATTTGTCTGCAATCACGCTGGATTTCTCCAGGACGTGCATTGCAACCAGAAAATGCTTGGAGGACACTGTCCATTGCCAAACCCTCAGAGCATCTCAAGAAAGGGGGTAAAGATCTTGTTCCTCCTTGTTTATGTATCAGACTACTGACATGTCAGACTGAACTACCGTTCCTAGTGGAGGTGTGTCGTGAAATGTTTGCAACACCAAGAGCACTGTCCTCATCTCTAAGATGTTTAACTGCAAGTGAGCCTAGTGTTCCAGCTAGGTGCCTTGGGCTTTTCTCTCCAGAAAAAGCCATACCCGATATCTGGGCAGCATCGGTGGTCACCGTGGCTAGGGATTGAGGTGGGGGGGGGGTAAAGGGATGGCCCTGAGATACTGAAGGAGAGTGAATCCACCACTTGAGATCCTTTTTGCAGGAGTTGGTTATGAGGATTGTGTGTGACATTGGTAATTCCAAGATTGACCATTGAGTGGAAAGTAACCACCGAAGTATCCTCATATGCAGGCGAGCTAGGGGAATAAGCACGCTAGATACTGCCATCTTCCCCAGAACCTGTAGCACTTGTTTTTCAGTGGCTTGAGTTTTCCTGATTAACAGTTTCACATCCTTGCTATCAGTGTATTTGTATTTCTCTCTGCTCCTATAAATATTAAGTTTTGAGATGGCTCTATAGCAAATTTGTTGTAATTTATCATAATGCCTAGGAAGGAGCAAGGTTGAAGATTATGGTCCTTGGCCTGTACCAGATGATGCCTGGTCGGGCCCCTTATGAGGCAGTCATCCACATACGGAAATGCACGGAATCCTCAGCATCTCAGGTGAGCTGCCACTACCATCATGCATTTAGGGAACACTCTGGGGGCTGTAGTGAGACCAAAGGGCAGAGCTTCAAGCAGGAAGTGACTGTCTCCTAGCCGGAAGCCCAAGAAGGTTCTGGATCACCTTTCCATTAGAATGTGGTAGTATGCATCCTGAAGGTCTAAAAAGCACATCCAATTGTCTTTTGCCAGGAATGGAAGTACTGACTGCAGTGTTACCATCCGGAACTTGGTCTTTTTCACAGATTGGTTTAGTTTGCTGATCTCCAGTCCCCTGTTTTCTTTAGAACTAAAATGAATCTTGAGTAAGTTCCAGACCCTCTATGGTCTGCTGGGACTTCTTGGATGATTTTTTCTTAGCAACTATTGAATTTCTAACGTTGCTTGTTCCTTTTCTCTGGATGGAACGTCTGGAACTGACTTTAGTGAGGAAGGAGAAAGAAATCATATAATCCCTGGATATAATGTCCTGCACCCATCTGTTGTTTATCTTTTGCCAGGTTTTGAGGTGCAGTGACAATTGCCCCCTGACTGCCTCCAGAGGTGAGCAGTTGGGCACTCCTTCAGGAGTGCTGAAAGGGTCTGCCAAAGAAAGATTCTCTGGAACCCTGATTCTGCAGGCCTCCTATACCACGAGGTCAGCGTCTTCCATTATTGTTCCCCTCTCTGCCCATGGGGGAACTACGACCTTGTGTGTTCTGGTAAGACCTCTGCGATTTCTTGAATCACATCTTTCCACTATCCCTCTGACCCTTTGGGAATGGTCTGTTAGGTGCGGAAAAATGTACTCCAATGGCAGACGAGATCTTACCTTCCTCTTCACACCTGATCAGCATTCCTTTTACTTTAGGCCCAAAAAGAGACGAGCCATCAAAGGGAGCGTTGACAAAGGAAGACTTGAAGGGCTCCACGAAATCACAAAGGCGCATCCAGGCCTGTCTCCTGATAGAGATGCCTGAACCCACCAACCTACTCACTTCATCTGCTGCATATGAAATGAGTCTCATGAATGAGTTGACAACCGAACTGAGGGTAGCGAGCTGTGTTGAAAGTTGCCTCTCCATCAGCTACAGTTCCTTGGAGGGAGTCTGACAGTTCCTTTAACAGATCCCTCTGAAGTCTGGTGAAATGAGTAAGGAAGTTCAGCAACCGTAAGGTAAAAGCCAATGATGGAAAGACGTGCTTCCCATACCTATCCATCATTCTGGAATCCTTATTAGGACGATGGATAGAGGAACTGGTCTTGGAGAGTTCCTTTTCCTTGGCCGTCGCCACGACCATGGCATCAACTGCTACACCTTTGGTTATGAAAGCCTGATCCTTAGGAACTGTAATACATTTGGCCTCCTAGGAGTGGGTTCTACGGAATCTGGGGTCTCCCAAGCCTTCTGATAGATGAACTCAATAAGGTCATCGGAAGGCGCGGTCACCCAAGAGGTTGGAGGGCGAGATCCGAAGGCATTCAGATATACTGACTCCTCGGCTAAAGGGGAGGAGGACTGTCAGTCACCTCTCTATTTTAAAATTTCTAGGATGTCTCCAAAGGAGACGTCCTCTGGAGGTGACAGTGGGGACACTTCTGCTTCATCGAGGTCGGTATCGGAAGTGACTGCCTCCTCTGGGGAGTCTAGATGCTTCCTCTTGCATGTTCTCTTCCGAGGGACTTCCTCAGTGGGGTATTCTGGGGAAGTTTCGGAAGATGGGGGAGTCTCCTGGGGGACATCCTGAAGCCTGGGATCCCTGTGGTCCTGAGGATGGGAGTGAGTAGGCAAAGACACCTGCACCAATGAGAGAGGACGATCTGAGTAGGGCTGTGCCCGAGACTGGTGAGTAGTCATCACCCTCCTCATGACTTTGAACGTAGTCCACCCCGCTCCAAAGAACTCCTCAGACCCAACAAACAAGATGTTGGGGCCAGAGGAATCTGTGGGAAAGAAACTCTGAAACTGAGGCAGGAGCCAAACTCATCCGGGCAGAGGTTGAGAGGCAAGGTTGGATCCAATGAGAACCGAGCTGGTTCAGGGGACCCAATTTCGAGAATGTCATCTCCCAGAGGTCTCCTGCTCCAACTGGATGGAGACGCTCAGGGCAGATACTGGATCCAAGGTGCCAACAGGTTCCATGCCCAATACAGACACAAGTTGGATATCAGAGTCTTCTGGCTCTGAAACTGAAGGGTGGATCGGAGGAGCAGGAGGCGCTGAAGGGGAAGATTGTGTCTGATCCGACTCCTCTGGGCTCAGATCCAAAAGTAACTTGGCAAGTCAGGTGTCTTTAGAAGCCTCTGTACCACCCTATCCACATCTTCATCTGAGAGACTCCTAGATGATTTGGTAGACAGTGTTGATGATCTGGATATGGTCAAGAATGGCTAAGGGAGCAGAGAAGTAATTTTCTCCAAAGATGGAGATTGGCTCAGATACTGAAATTTAGTTGACAACAGGTCTTTCAGAGCTGATGAATCTGTAATAGACTTCTGAACTGAGGATTCTTTCTGCTCCGATAAAGTCTTTGATCCAGAGTTTCCTGCCTGCTCCGCAGGTTCATTTGGAGCGGACATTTTTGCCTGTTTTGGTTTTGGCTCTTATGATTTTGGAGCCTGAGAATTAAGTTTTCTTGCTTTCTTGGACTTACCCGATTTCAAAGAGGAGGAAGCAGCAGAAATAGCCTCAGAAAACGGTGTTTTCAATAACCCCTTCAAGATCAGTTTATTCCTACATTCCATAAGCGCTCTCTGATTTTACGTGTGGCAAATGGAACAGGACTCCTGCAGGTGAAGGGGCCCCAAACAGTATACACAGTGTGCAAGTCACTGAGGGGCATCTTCTTACTGCACTTTTCACATTGTTTAAAATGTATAGGCTTGCCTTCCTTCTGAGACGTGTCTGAAACTTACAGCACAAAAGACTAACCCAACAATACAGCTACAAACCAGAGAGGAAAGATATTTTTTATATATGCAATAGAGTATAAAAAAAGGGAAGGGGGTGACTGGAGTCCTCTAACTTAAACGGGTTGTGGTTAGTCACCCTCTAACTAAAACGGACGCTAACTAGTAATGGAGAGGAAGAAATTACTAACAAACACTAACTAGCTAAACAGTTAATTAAGAGATTAAAAGGGAAAGAAACACCCTCTAACTTAAATGGGTGTAAGTTAGATGTCCTCGAACTTAAACAGATGCTAACGGAAAACTGACAGCAAAAAGGTTATATTAACCTAGGGAAGGAGATGTACAAGACAAGGAAAAAAATCCTAATTGCAAAAAAACAAAAATAATATTAGCTAAAGGGATTAAGATAATAAACAGAAAACTTTTCCTAGAGCTTGCTAGAAGACCCTTCTTGCAGCATGGCAAACAAAATCTGAGGAAATTGGGGAACTGCATTATGGGAAGGGAAGGATGCCCACAAGCTTTTCTGAAGATCTCAAGCTTTTAGAAAGGCCGAGAGGGTCATATCCAACCCAATCAGTGAGAATAAAGGCAAGACTGACGACAACACTGTTTCGGATAACTGAAATCACCCAGGAGTCCTGAGCGATTTCCATCCAAGCAGAAAGGGAAAGAGAGATGTGAAGAGACAAGGGGATATGACTTGGGAGAGGGAGCAGAGAGAGAGTCACAGAAGACTGTCTAGGCTGAGAAGGGGAAGCAGCAGAAGTAACGGCCTTAAAAAGAAACACCACAAAAACAGCTTAAATCCTCCAGGGAGACGTATTACATCAGGAATAGTCTCATATTTGAAGAATACGAAGTTATGTACCTACCATAACGTTCCATGTTAGTTGTCTTCTTCTCACCTTCTTTCTTGCTGGATGGGTTCGGAGCCGATCCTTGGCTCCGACTTGGCCTTCTACTAAAGCTCGAGAGCTATTTACCGGCTCGAGGCTTCCCCATATCCCACAATGCTAGGCGACAGATACCCAGATCTCGTTTGGTAGAGCTAACACCATGGAGACACCTGTCCCCACTACAAGGTTTACCTACAGTGCTAAAAACAGAGGACGTAACCTAGAAAAGAGTCAACCAGAGGAAGAAGGCCTCAAAGGGGATTCGTCTCGGTCTGTCCAGGCTAGGGGGATGGAGGGTGGGACGCAAGAAAGAAGGCGAGAAGACAACTAACATGGAACGTTATGGTAGGTACATAACTTCTTAATGTTAAGTTGTCCATCTCGCCTTCATTCTTGCTGGATGGGACAGCGTCCCTAGCACCTTAGCCCTGGGTGGCTCATCGGAACAGACTCTTGAGCACAGTGGAACCAAAATCAGCTCGAACCTTGGAGGCCATATCCAACTTGTAATGTGAAATGAAAGTATGAGGAGTGGCCCATGTGGCTGCAGCACAAATATATTCCATTGGAAGTCTTTCCTGAAAAGCTACCGACGTAGCTAATGCTCTGGTGGAATGAGCTTTTGGAGTTCTTTATGTCTCAGTTGGTAAATCAAAGTAATAATAGAGGCCAACCACCTGGATAAGGTTACTTTAGAAACTGGCAGGCCCTGCTTGCCCTAAGCATAGGACAGGAAGAGTTGGTCCGATTTTCTTGTTTGTTTAGTCCTATCCAAATAAAAACGTAATTGCCTGTGAACGTCCAAATAGTGCAACTTTTGTTCAGCTCTGTTCGAATAGTTAGGAAAAAAGACAGGAAGATCAATAGCCTGATTCAGATTTGTCTCAGAAGGTATTTTGGGTAAAAAGGAAGGATTAGCCCTGAGTGAAACTCTATCTTTGTGAAAAACAAGATAAGGAGGATGAATACAGAGGGCTTGAAGTTCCGACACTCTTCTAGCTGAGGTGATGGCTACTAAGAAGAGAGTCTTCCAGGAGAGTAATTTTAAGGAACAGGAAGCCACAGGTTCAAAAGGAGAGAGAATCAATGAATTTAATATCAGGTTCAAATCCCACGGAGGCTGGGGATCTTTAACCAGAGGCCTAAGTAAAATAGTCCCTTTAAGAAAAGCTTTACAAAGTTTGTGGGACATGATGCTGGTCTCTGACAGGCCAGCATGGAAATTAGCGATAGCAGCCAACTGGACTCTAATGGTGGCAGATGAGGAACCTGCTCAAAAAAGTTCTGCCAAAAAATCTAGAACGTTATGGACAGGGGCTGTAAAGGGGTCTATATTTCTAGCCTCTGCCCAGAAAGAGAAACGTTTCCACTTACTAGCATAAGTTTTTCTGGTAGTAGATTTGTGCAAAGAAAGGATGATTTCACGCACTGGCTGAGAAATATGTGGAAGCCAGGCTAAGGTTGGAAGTGGAGCAACCAAGCTGTGAGGTTGAGAGACTGAAGGGATTGGTGCAGCCCGTCCGATTGATGGATCAAGAGGTCTGGCACTGGGTCCAGATTCCAGGGCTGCTCCAGCAGGTGACGATGCAGGAATGGGAACCAAATTTGTCGAGGCCAATAAGGGGCAATGAGAATCATCCTGGATCCCAATGCGGTCGCTTTCTGAATCAGTTTTGGAATTAAGGGAAAAGGTGGGAATGCATACAAAAGACCCCGGGGCCAATCGTGAACTAGAGCGTCTCTGGGGGAGTGGCCGGGGAGGGGGAAGAGAGTGAAGAAGTCATCACACTTGCTGTTGAGAGGGGTTGCGAAAAGGTTGCAGCAAGGTTGACCCCATCTGCGGAAAATTTTGTCCGCTACTAACTGATTGAGAGACCACTCGTGAGGCATGAGAATGGCTCTGCTTAACCTGTCCGCTACGACGTTGGACTTCCCGGGGATGTGTGTTGCTATCAGAAACCGTTGAGAGGAGATCGCCCACTGCCAGAGTCCAAGTGCTTCTCGGCATAAGGGATAGGACCTGGTTCCGCCCTGCTTGTTAATGTACCACACTACAGACATATTGTCAGTCTGAATTGCAATAGTCCCGGTAGGTAGAGTCCTGAAGGGTTTGCAACGCTAAAAGTACTGCTCTCATCTCCAAGATGTTTATGTGCAGGTGGTACTCTAGGGGTTGCCAAGTGCCCTGGACAGTCCTGCCCTGAAAATGCCCCCCCCCACCCGATCAGGGAGGCATCTGTTGTCACCGTGGCAACAGGAGGAGGAAGAACAAACGGTCTGCCTTGAAGTACTTCAAAGGAGACCATCCACCAAGAAAGGTGTTCTTTGCATGATTATGTTGTGAGACATCGGAAGCTGTTGAAAAGACCATTGGGTAAAAAGCATCCACTGAAGATTCCGCTTGTGAAAACGAGCCAGGGGAAGTAACGTTATTGCTGCTGCCATGAGACCCAAGGTTTTCAGTACAAATCTGGCCTGAATTCTCTTGCACTGTAGTAAGGTTTGAACATGTCGGCGAATGTCTGATACTCTTTCTAAGGGAAGTTTTGCCGACAGCTCTTTTGTATTTAATATTGCACCTATAAAAGTTATAGAGTGACAAGGCGACAATGCAGACTTTTCGAAGTTTATAGAGATACCTAGCTCGGAGCAAGTTTGGATGGTATAATCCCTGGCTCGGAGTAGCTGATGCCTGGTGGAAGCAGTTAGGAGCCAGTCATCTAGATATGGAAACACCTGGAATCCTCGCCATCTCAGGTGAGCCGTAACCACTGCCATGCATTTGGTGAACACCCTGGGGGCTGTGGTGAGACCAAAGGGCAGGGCTCTGAACTGATAGTGACTGGCTCCCAGTCGGAAGCGGAGAAACCTCCTGGAGCGTCTGTCCATTATGATATGGTAGTACGCATCCTGAAGGTCTATGGAGCACATCCAATTGTCCCGACCCAAAAAGGGTAGAATGGACTGAAGCGTGACCATCCAGAACTTCATTCTTTGAACAGATTCGTTTAACCTGCTGAGATCCAAAATGGGACTCCAGTCCCCTGTCTTTTTTGGTACCAAAAAGAACTTGGAGTAAATCCCGGATCCTTGCTGGTCTGCTGGGACTGGCTGGATGGCCCTTTTTTCTAGCAGTTTTGAAATTTCTAGTACAGCTTGATCCCTTAGACTGGGTGGAACATCTGGAAGGGACCTGTTTGTTTGTACAGGGGTGTGGACAAAGGGGATTTTGTAACCCTCGGATATGATAGACCGTACCCATTTGTCTTGTGTGAGGAGTTGCCAGGCTTCCGGGTACAGTGACAATCTTCCCCCGACTGCCTCCGAAGGTGGACAGTCGGGCAGCCCCTCAGGGGTGCTGAAAAGGTTTGTCAGAGAAAGATTCTCTGCTACCCTGATTTTGCGGACCCCCCTCTGCCCCTCAGGCGGCGTCTATTATTGTTCCCTCCTCTGCCCCTGGAGGGAAACTCGCCACGTGTCAGGCACGACTCCCTGGGGTTTCCAAAACCACATTTTTCCACTCTTCTGACCTTTAGGGTATGGGCTAGAGGGAGTAGGAAAACGGACTCCCACGGCAGAGAGAGTCTTGCCTTCCTGCTCACACCTGGTAAGGGTATCCTTCACCTGTGGTCCAAACAAAGCCGAACCAAGCCGAAGGGATACTGGTGAAGGACGCCTTAAAGGGGTCAGCAAAGTTACATAACCGCATCCAGGCATGTCTTCTCAAAGCCACGCCTGTACCTGCGGCCCTACTCGCCCCATCGGCTGCATAAGAAATGAGCCGCATGGAGGAGTTGACTATAGAGTTATGGGTCGCCAGTTGGGAGTTAATCTTTTCCGGAGACCCCGCAGCTGATGGATCCTGAAGGAACACCCAGTTCCTTGAGAAGATCCCTTTGAAGGCAGGTGAAATGGCACAGATAATTCAGCGACCGCATGGAAAAGGTCGCTGAAGAAAACATCTGCTTCCCGTACCTGTCCATTGTCCTAGATTCTTTATTAGGTGGATGGACAGGCACCGAAGGGTCAGCCAACTCCCTCTGAGTGGCTGCTGCCACCACCATGGCATCAACAGGGACACCCTTTGTCAGAAACGGTTTGTCAGATGGGGCTGTAATGAATTTAGTGGGCCTGCGGGGAGTTGGTTCCACTGTGTCCGGGGCTGTCCACGCCTTCCGAGCCACCACTTCCATGAGGGGGTCGAAAGGCGGAGTCACCCAGGAGGTGGAAGGGCGAGAACCAAACGCGTCCAGGTACACCAACTCGTCCTCGGAAGGGTTAAGGGCAGTCCAGTTCCCCCTCTGCCTAAGGATCTCAAGGATGTCTGAAAAGGAGACATCCTCAGAGGGGGATCTTGGGGACCCTCCCGGATCCTCCAAGTCGGTGTCAGACGTGACTGACTCGGGGGAGTCAACATGTTTCCTCTTACATTTTCTCTTCCGAGGGGGCTCCTCTGAATGATCAGGGGAGGCCTAGGAAGAAGAAGATACACCCAATGGGGCGACCTGGAGCGTCTGTTCTCCACGCTTGGGGTCAGGAGAGTGGACAGAGACCGATGCAGGCACCATGGGGGGAGGAGCCGAAGGGGCCGATCGCGGAGCTGACACAGGATTCAACACGCTCCTCATGACCTCTAAGGCGCCCCTATCAGGCAGTGAAGAGGGTCCCCGCTCCAAAGAGATGTGAACCCCTCCCGGCACCGAGAAGGACGACTCTGAGGCCGATGTCGGGGCCGAGCTCACCTGCACCGAGGTGAACCCCTCCCAGCACCGAGAAGGACGGCTCCGAGGCCGATGTCGGGGCTGAGCTCACCTGCGCCGAGGCCCCGAGAGGGAGAACGGGGTCGGACTAGGGTCCGATGCCACTCGCCCCCTCAGAGCCGACGAGGGAGTCTCGGCGCCCAGATCCCTACAAGGACGGAACCAATGAAGAGATTGGAGCAGACGAGGGAGCCGAAAGGTCTGGTATCGGCTCCGATGATTCGAGCCCCAACGAGCTCCAGCTCCGAACTCAGTGGAAGAGTCGGAGGAGGAACTGTTGAAGACACAGGGATAGCCACAGTCTGTTGAGAAGGGCTGGTCAACATTTTGGCCAGTGCCTGCGACTTTAGGAGCCTACTGACCCACCCTCTCCAAGTCATGATCGGATAGCCTGGAGGACCGAGAGGAGTGGGACCTATGGCTCCACTCCGATTGAAGCAATGGAGACCTCGGAGCCGAACGAACGGATTCTAAAGAGGTGGACCTCAAACGTTTACGGCTCAGAGAAGGCTCCGACACCAAAGTCGGAGCCGACTGAGGTCTCGAAGTATCGGTTCCAGCCGGAACCAAAGAGGAGGCAGGAGCTCCGCTCGGCGACGGCTCCGAACAGGGAGCCGACGGTTTGGCGGGCTTTAAGGATTTTCCTGACGGAGGCTTAGCCGGGGATCCTTCTGGCTTAAGTAAGCCCCTCAAAATGAGCTTGTTCCTACGCTCCTGCAGGACTCTCGGACTGAAGGCGTTGTAGACCGAACAAGAGTCCTGCAGGTGTAGGGGGCCCAAGCAATAAACACAAGAAGTGTGACCGTCTGTCAGAGACATCTTCTGACAGCACAAGTCACACTTCTTGAAACCTGAGACTTTGGTATCTTTAGACATATTAAAAAAGGGATACCAAAGGGAACAGGTAACTAGTGCTTAAAACAAGGCACACACACTAGGTTAAACTAACAGTAATAATAATAACTATAACCACACAACTATTACTAACAAATATATATATATATATAATAAAAGAACAAACTATAAGACTAAATAAAAGCAGCTAATAAGGCCTAACACTACCCTAAAGGGTGGGTGGGGGGGAGGGACTCAAAAAAACACAAAAAAAAAAAAAAAAAAAAAAAAAACGAGTTTCTAAGAGGGATCTCAAGGGGCACACAATCTAATTAAACTAAGCGGGAAGATTATCAAAAAATAAGAGAATATTGACAGTAAAAATACAAGAAAAGATTTATATGACCTGGAGCTGGTAAAATCGCAACCTCGTAGCTGAAGCGGTAAAAACGAGATCGGGGTATCTGTCGCCTAGCATTGTGGGATATGGGGAAGCCTCGAGCCGGTAAATAGCTCTCGAGCTTTAGTAGAAGGCCGAGTCGGAGCCGAGGATCGGCTCCGAACCCATCCAGCAAGAAATAAGGTGAGATACACAACTTAATATTGTGAGGATTTTCAGTTTAAAAAATATCTTACTAACTAAAATATCTTCTCACGTGAAAAAAACGGTAGATTTGTGTAATAATTTGCAAATGGTGAATGACAAGATGAGTACTTTTTGGGCCACAGTTGATGTCAGTGCATTGTACACCAACATTGAAACTAAGTGGGGATTGGATACAATGGGTAAGGTGATGGGTGAAGGTCCTCTGACCTAATATTTGCTGTCCATTCTGGAATTTTGTCTCACCCATAATTATTTTAAATTGAATAATGGAATTTTTTTGCAAAAGAGGGGAACAGCGATGGGGGCATCTTATGTCCAGACTTATGCCATCCTTTATATGGGTGAATTTGAGAGACAATTCATGTACCCTACTGTGTTTTTTTCAAACCATGTGGTATGTTATAAAACGTTTATAGATGACAATTTGTGCGTGCATGTGTGTGCATGCAAGCGTAGAGGAAGACAGGAGGGATTTTTAGAATTTGAGACACAAATTAACGACCCACATGGCTTGAAATTTACTTGTCATCTGAATTCTAAGAGCATAGCATTTTTGGATGTGGAATTTCATGTTGGTGGTGGAAACAGGATTCAACATAGGCCTTACAGGAAACCTACATCTATTAACAATTTTCTTCATGCCAACAGCATGCATCCCCCCTATTTAATTAAATCATTGCCTTATGGAGGAGTTTAGGAGAATTTACCAAAATACATCCAATCTTCTTCTTTCGGTTGCTCCCGTTAGGGGTCGTCACAGCAGATCAACTGTTTCCACTTCTTCCTGTCCTTTGCATCTTGCTCTGTCACACCAACCACCTGCATGTCCTCTCTCACCACATCCATAAACCTTATTCTAGGCCTTCCTCTTTTCCTGTTACCTGGCAGCTTCATCCTTAGCATCTTTTCCCCGATATACTCTGCATCCCTCCTCAGCACATGTCCAAACCAACGTAATCTTGCCTCTCTGGCTTTATCTCCAAACCTTCCAACCTGGGCTGACCCTCTAATATACTTATTCCTAATCCTGTCCATCCTCGTCACACCCAGTGCAATCTTAACATCTTCAACTCTGCCACGTCAAGCTCTGACTCCTGCCTTTTTGGCAATGCCACTGTCTCCAACCCATATAACATAGCTGGTCTCACTACCCCCTTGTAGACCTTCCCTTTCACTCGTACTGGTACTCGTCTGTCACAAATCCCTCCTGACACTCTTCTCCACCCACTCCATCCTGCCTGTACTCTCTTCACCTCTCTTCCACTCACCATTACTCTGAACTGTTGATCAAGTACTTAAACTCATCCACCTTCGCCACCTCTACTCCCTGCATCCTCACCATTCCTCTATCCTCCCTCTCATTCACACGCATATATTCTGTCTTAGTCCTGCTGACCTTCATTCCTCTTCTCTCTAGAGCATATCTCCACCTGGATGACATTACTGCAGGCCAAGAACAGAGTTCTGAGACAAAACGAGAGGTTTGGTAGTATTGTGGAGTTAATGAGAGGAGTGTGAGCTATAAGAATAAGGAAGACAATGTTTTTTTGTGATGTAATCCCACCTCCACCTTAAGCGCATCAGTCACTCCTACCCCAGACCTCACTGTGCACACACTACTCACCGCATATGTACCACTCACTCATACTACTCTGACTCTGACACTCCCGACTTCCTCATGCAATACCACAACTCCTCTCTAGGCACCCTGTCATATGTTACTTTAGAAAAAATAGTGAGGGAGTCTTGGCATGTAGTATGTTATGATACCACAATAGGACATTTCTTAAACATATTACTTTCTCATATGAAAGATACAGTAATTTGAAGGAATTGTTGAATGGAGATGGGATGATTGTAAGTACTGGTGACACGTGCGTGCGGAAGCCGTTCTGTATGTAGCAGGATTAGGAATTTAAATGGTTATAAAGTCAATGGAAGGGACTACACAGCGAGGGAGTCTTTTGATTGCCACTCTCAGGGAGTTGTTTATACTACTGGATGTGGTTGTCCAAATACAAAATGTTAGGTGGGACAAACCAAAAGGAAGGTGAAAGTTAGAATAATGGAACATCTGGGGGACGTTAGGAGAAAAGATACTAATAGCCCTATAGCAAGTCATTTATCATCTGCACAAGGGGGATTGGGGAATGGTTTGTTTTTTAGTGAATTAGCCCAACCACATTTGAGTAGAGGGGGTAGTTTCAAGGAGTTAAGTAGACTGGAATGTAGAATACACCCTAAGGGAATGAATTTGAATGTCAATTTAACCTTATAAGAATATATTTATTGTATACTGAATTACTAAGTTATTTAAGAAATATATTAGTATTTTTTCTAATGACACAGTTTTAATATTTTAACAAATTGTTGACTATGAGGGTGTTTTATACTTAACTGTTTAATGGGAGCACTGAGCGTATAAACTGGATCAAGTTTTAATTTGTGATTTATTCAAAGAAGCCAAAGGCCGAGGTAACAGAAAAATTTTTTGAAGTCCAACGTTCCGTGTGGCGAAGCTGTTCTTATGTTTTTTTTAAATATTTTTTGAGGATTTCTGAAGTACCAGCATTAGCCTGTGGGAGTCTCCTGGAAAACTTAACGAGGTCTAGTTCCACAAGGAACAGAAAGTACAGTTTTGTACCTACCATAAATGTAGATGTCCGAGAGGTATGCATCTGCAGTCCTAACAAATGGGTTGTCCTGCCTCAGGCAGCCCTTCGGTCGGCCGGATTCCAAAGTCTGGGTCTGGCCTCGGCTGTTGTCGCACTTCACCCGACGTCATAGCTGCAGTTCAGCGGGTATAAAGGCATCAGCCAACGCCATTTTCCTCAGTGTTTCTTGCCCCAGATGCCAGGTGCCCTCTAGGAAGGCTAAATTTGGATAAATGCAAATGTTTCCAAACAATAGAGAGCAAATAGAAATAAACATGTATATACATATCTACAAACAAATACACCATAATAGATTCCCCCAGCTAGCTACAAGATGGGCAAATACCCTAGGAGTACCACAGAGGGGAAGGAGGGTGGGTAATCCTGACTGCAGATGCATACCTCTCGGACATCTACATTTATGGTAGGTACAAAACTGTACTATGTCCTTCAAGGATGCATCTGCAGTCCTAACAAATGGGTAGAATACCATAGCCAAACTGGGGGAGGAGGTAATAATAAGATTATGGTGTAGTTAAGATCCCTTGCAAAACAGCAGTGGCAAAACCTGCTCGGGATCTGGAGTATAAGGGTAGATTATAATGCTTGGCAAATGTATGCACGGAGCTCCAAGTAGCAGCCTCTAAAATGTCTTTGGTAGACACTCCTCGTAAAAAAGCTGTAGTAGTGGCTGTAGCCCTTGTGGAGTGAGGTCTGATGTTCTCTGGAGTTGTCTTTCCATGGTAAGAGTAACAAAATCTAATGCAATTTGCTATCCACTTTGAGATTGTCTGTTTTGAAATAGCTTTTCCTTCCATTCCTGTTGCATATGCTACCAGTAGCTGGTCAGTTTTTCTATTGCTCTTGGTTCTGTCCAGGTAGTAGCGCAATTGCCTATGTACATCCAAGGTATGTAATAATCTTTCTCCCCTGTTCTGTGGGTTGGGGAAGAATGTAGGTAGGTGGATAGCCTGGTTTAGAGATACCCTGGAGACCACCTTTGGCATAAAAGTAAGATTAGTTCTCATGGACACTCTGTCTTGATGGAAGATAAGGAAGGGCTGTACTGCCATTAATGCCTGTAATTCAGAAACCCTTCTTGCTGAAGTGATTGCAAGCAGGAAAGCAGTTTTCCATGATAAGTACTGTAATTCTGCTGTTGCTGCGTGATAAGTACTGTAATTCTGCTGTTGCTGCTGGTTCAAAAGGAGGGAGTGTCAACTTTTCCAGCACAAAGTTCAAGTCCCATGCGGGCAATGGTGGCTTCCTTGGTGGCTTTACATTTTTAATTCCTCTCAGAAACTGCCTGAGTAGAGGATAAGAGAAGACTGGAGGGTCCATGTTGTATTCTGCTGAAATAGCTGATGCATGAATCTTAATGGAAGAATAGGACAGGCCATTGTGGAAAAGTTCTGCCAAGTATTCCAGGATGTTAGCTATGTTTACCAGTGACACATCCTCTCCTTTAGCTGCACTCCAAATGAGATATCTTTTCCATTTTGCTGAATAAGTTTTCCTTGTTGAGGGTCTGCGAGCCTCCAAGATAATGTCTTTAACCCTTTGAGATAAATCTGGGTTATTTTGTCTTATGCAATGTTCCAGGCAACTAGCTGCAATGTTTTCAAGTTTGGGTGCAGGGTTTTGAAGTTGTTCTGTGTTAGCAGTAAGGGAAAGTACAGTTTTGTACCTACCATAAATGTAGATGTCCGAGAGGTATGCATCTGCAGTCCTAACAAATGGGTTGTCCTGGCCTCAGGCAGCCCTTCGGTCGGACGGATTCCAAAGTCTGGGTCTGGCCTCGGCTGATGTCGCACTTCACCCGACGTCATAGCTGCAGTTCTGCGGGTATAAAGGCATTAGCCGACACCATTTTCCTCAGTGTTTCTTGCCCCAGATGCCAGTTGCCCTCTAGGAAGGCTAAATTTGGATAAATGCAAATGTTTCCAAACAATAGAGAGCAAATAGAAATATAACATGTATATACATATATATACAAACAAATACACCATAATAGATTCCCCCAGCTAGCTACAAGATGGGCAAATACCCTAGGAGTACCACAGATGGGAAGGAGGGTGGGTAATCCTGACTGCAGATGCATACCTCTCGGACATCTACATTTATGGTAGCTACAAAACTGTACTATGTCCTTCAAGGATGCATCTGCAGTCCTAACAAATGGATAGAATACCATAGCCAAACTGGGGGAGGAGGCACTAAGGAGGTACTAAGAGTTTTATGGTGTAGTTAAGATCCCTTGGAAAAAGTACAGTTTTGTACCTACCATAAATGTAGATGTCCGAACTGGATAGCATCTGCAGTCATAACAAATGGGGTTGTCCTGCCGTCAGGCAGCCCTTCGGTCGGCCGAATTCCAAAGTCTGGGTCCGGCTTCGGCTGATGTCGCACTTCACCCGACGTCATCTCTGCTGGTCTTCGGGTATAAAGGCATCAGCCGACACCATTTTCCTCAGTGTTTCTTGCCCCAGATGCCAGTTGCCCTCTTGGAAGGTTAAATTTTGGATAAATGCCAATGTTTCCAAAAAAGTAGAAGGCAAACACAAAAAATAAGCATGTATGTACATATATACAAACAAATACACCATAAGAAACTCCCCAGCTAGCTATTAGGAGGTTAAATACCCTAGGAGTACCACAGAGGGAAGGAGGGTGGGTAATCCTGACTGCAGATGCTATCCAGTTCGGACATCTACATTTATGGTAGGTACAAAACTGTACTATGTCCTTCATGGATGCATCTGCAGTCATAACAAATGGGTAGAATACCATAGCCAAACTAGGGGTGGAGGAAGAAAATTATGGTGTAGTTAGGATCCCTTGCAGTACAGCAGTGGCAAACCCTGCTCGGGATCTAGAGTATAGAGGTAAATTATAATGCTTGGCAAATGTATGCACGGAGGTCCAAGTAGCCGCCTCAATAATGTCCTTGGTTGCCACTCCTCGTAAGAAAGCTGTGGTAGTGGCTGTAGCCCTTGTAGAATGAGGTCTTATGTTCTGTGGAATTGGTTTTCCATGGTAGGAGTAACAGAATCTTATGCAATTTCCTATCCATTTGGAGATTGTCTGTTTGGAGATTGCTTTTCCTTCCCTTCCTGTTGCATAGGCTACTAAAAGCTGGTCAGTTTTTCTGTTACTTTTGGTTCTGTCCAGGTAGTAGCGTAACTGCCTATGTACATCCAAGGTATGCAGCAGTCTTTCCCCCCTGTTCTGTGGATTGGGAAAGAAGGTAGGTAGGTGGATTGCCTGGTTTAAAGACACTCTGGATACCACCTTAGGCATAAATGTAGGATTAGTTCTCATGGACACCCTATCTTGATGGAAGATTAGGAAGGGTTGCACTGCCATTAAGGCCTGTAGTTCCGAAACCCTCCTTGCTGAGGTAATTGCCAGCAGGAAAGCAGTTTTCCATGACAGGTGTTGCAGATCTGCTGTTGCTGCTGGTTCAAACGGAGGGAGTGTCAACTTTTCTAGCACAAAGTTCAAGTCCCATGCTGGTAATGGTGGTTTCCTAGGAGGTTTTACATTCTTGATCCCTCTGAGGAACTGCCTGAGTAGAGGTTGAAAAGACAGGTGGATCGAGCTGTATTCTGCTGAAATAGCTGATGCATGTATCTTGATGGAGGAATAGGACAGGCCTGTATGTAGAAGCTCTGCCAAGTACTCCAGAATGTTAGCAATATCTATGTTAGACACATCTTTTCCTCTTTCAGTACTCCAAATGACAAACCTTTTCCATTTTCCTGCATAGTTCCTTCTTGTTGAAGGTCTGCGGGCTTCCAGGAGAATGTCTTTAACCCTTTGGGAAAGGTCTGGGTTAGTTGCTGCTATGTGATGTTCCAGGCAGTCAGTTGCAAGGTTTTTAGATTTGGATGTATGATGTTGTAGTTGTTCTGAGTTAACATCAAAGGTATCAGGGGTATTGACCACATTCTCCCGAGACATGCTCCTCAGCAATGGGTACCAATGTTGTCTTGGCCAATTCGGAGCTATCAGGATTATCCTTGGACGTTCCTCTTTGATTTTCAGTAGTACCTTGTGCATCAAGGGAAGAGGTGGGAATGCATATGCTGTCAGGCCTTTCCAGCTGAAGGATAGAGAGTCCACCTTCCATGCAAGTGGGTGGAATGTCCTTGTGCAGAATTTTTTGAGCTGGTGATTGAGTGGGGATGCGAATAGATCTATTTGTGGCATTCCCCATTTCTTTGTGATGGCCTTGAAGATGTCTGGGTGTAGCATCCATTCGTGAGCATCCGAGGTGGTTCTGCTTAACATGTCTGCTAGGGTGTTCTCTTTTCGCGGCACAAATATTGCCTGTAACTGGATGTTGTAGCTGAGAGCCAGATTCCAAAGGTCCAAAGTCATGAATGAGTGCCTCCCTGTTTGTTGATGTACCACATGACTGGTGTTGTCTGTCCTTATCATCAAATGGCCTTCTTTGAGGAATGGTCTGAATTTTGGATTGCCAGTTTTACTGCCAGCATTTCTTTTGGTTTATGTGCAGGTGCAGCTGGTCTTGAGTCCACAATCCTTGTATGCATTTGTCCAGCATGTGCGCCCCACCCTAGGTCTGAGGCGTCCGTTGTGATGGTTTGGCTTGCTCGAAAGTTGTGGAAGGGTAAGCCTGGGTTTGACTGGCATGCTTGAGCCCACCATAGGAACTCCTGTTTTAGGCATGGGATTAGTGGGATTTCTGTTTCTAAGCTGTGCCTGTGCTGAGACCATAAATTCTTTAGGTACCACTGTAGCTTTCTCATATGCAGTCTGGCATGTGGGACCAAGATTATGCATGATGCCATGAAGCCCAAGGCCTGCAGAACTTTTCTTGCTGTTAGTTTGTTCTGCTTTGTTAATGCCAAGAAGTAAAGAGGAAGTTCTTTTGTTTTCTGCAGTTAGGAATGCCATCTGTTTTACTGTGTCCAATTCATGCCAAGAATGTTCTTGTTTGGGATGGTATCAGCCTTGACTTTTGTAAATTGACTGTGTATCCCAGGGCTTGTAGCAAGTAAACGACCCTTTGTAAATCTGTTGTCAGCTTGCTTTTGTTGTCCGCTTGTAACAGGCAGTCGTCCAGGTATGGATAAATTTGGATTCCCTGTAGTCTGCAGTGAGCGATTACTGATGCCAGGCATTTTGTGAATACTCTGGGCGCAGTAGATAAGCCAAAGGGCAATGCTGAGAATTGATAATGCTCTGATCCTGCAAGAAATCTGAGGTATCTTCTGCAATTTGGTCGAATGGGGACGTGCAGGTATGCCTCCTTGAGATCTAGAGTTACCAGCCAACACTCCTTGCCCAGCATGGGAAGAAGTTGCTGTAGGGTCAGCATTTTGAATTTTGGGACAATGATGTATGTGTTTAAGACAGACAGGTCGAGAATAGGTCTCCAACTTTTCTCTTTTCTTGGTACTAGGAAGAGTCTTGAGTAGAATCCTTTGCCCTGTTCTGTTATTGGTACTCTTTCCACAGCTCTCATCTTTGTTAACTTCGCTATCTGCTGTAGAGCTTCTATTTTTTGATTTGGAGGTAGGTTTGGCATTCCTCTTTTTACTGGTAAGGTGTGGAAGTGGAACCGGTAGCCTTGGTCTATGGTTTGCAAAATCCACTTGTCTTTTGTGATATAGTGCCAATTTTTCGAAAATAAGGCTAACTTTCCGCCTAAAGGTGCTGCTATTTGCTCCCTGGTAGGCGGTGTCAGAGCCAAGTCACTGTGATTGTCCTGTTGCAGTGGCAGAGGTTGTGTCTGTGCCTCGGTTATTGCCTTGCCACTGTCGTCCTCTGTAGGCACCTCCTCTGGATTGATTTCTGCCTCTAGAGCGTCTATTCCTGCCCCTTTGGGATTTTGTGGAGTCTGGAAAGGACCAATTTTGGCAGGCCAGTTCCTGCTAAACCTTGGGGGCTGAACCTGTAAGAAATCTTTAACTGTTTGTACAGATTTTGCCTTTTCTTCCATTTTCTTCATTACTTGCTGGGCAGTTGTACCAAATAGACTGGCCTTATCCATAGGAGCATCTAACAGCTTTGCTTTAACATGATCCGGTAAGACCTGTTCTTTCAACCATGCATGCCTTCTTATCACTGTGCCAGTCATGGCTGATCTAAATGAAGCCTCCAGTGCATCATAGCCACATTTTAAGGAATGGTTACTAACCTGTTGGATGTTATTCACCATTTCTAATACATATTTCTTATCTAAGGATTCATCAGAGGACAGTTTCTTAGTTAACTGATCAAGCATAAACTCTTGGTATTGGATCATATGAAACTGACAGTTTAAAGCTCTAGCTGAGAGAGTAGCAGAGGTGTAAACTTTTTTCCCCCATCTCTCTAAGGACCTGGATTCCCTTTCAGAAGGAATAGGGTTTTTGCTGTGGTCGAGGCTACTGCCTTAGGCCCTGGGATATAGTTCGGGATCTGCAAGTGGGGCCTTATATAGGTGGTGATGAGTGTCTGGCACCCTGTAAAATCTATCTGGTTTGGCAGGGGCTGGAGGTAAAGAATCAGGAGCAGTGCAAACATCATTAAATGCATCATCCACAACAGGCAGTACAGGAGGTATAGCTAAGGGCCTATGTTGTGGTAAGTGCAGAAAAGTCCTAAGCCTTTTTCTTGAATCTGAGAAATCTTGTCCCTGCCATTGGAATTGTTCTCTCATGGCATGTAAGGTTTCTCCAAAGGAAAATTCCTCTGGTGGAGAGGCAGCTGGAATGGATTCTTCAGCATCGGAATCTTCATAAGTAGAAAAGGAGCTTCTGGCTGGTCTGTAATGTCTGAGTCATCCGCAGAATCATCAGAGGAGACTGGCTCGGGGCTCTGCTCTAGGTCTCTTTTCTGGGGCTGAGAGGCCCTGTCTGGGTGAGATTGGGATCCCCTAATTAAGGATATTAAATCTTCTGCCAGAGTAAGCATTTGTGAACTTGAAGTGGGCCTGTGTGAAGGGGCTTAACAGGCACTGATTTAGCAGATTTGGCTGCTTTAGCCCTGGCAAAGGCCTTAATAGACATGGCTGCAGGAGGCCTAGCAGCACCATGTGCTGGGGTAGAGACATCCAAAGGGATGGTGTCTGATAAATCACTAGGAACCACAGTTGTAGGCAAAATTTCTGAGGCCGATTCAACTAAGGTTGCAGGAGCCTCAGTAGTAGTCATGGATTCGGCTGAAGATTGACCGGTTTTCTCGGTTTCGGCCGAAACCGAGACACTCGCTTGCTTAACCGTGGTTTCGGCGAAACCGCGGACCGCGAGTGTCGGTCTTTTTCTTTGCGTTTTTTAACAATTTGGGTAGTCGGAGGATCCGACGGCATAATGTACGCAAAAACTGAGCCGAAAAACTGTTCAGCAAACTCCGACCGACGCCTAAGTGTTCGTCGGTTGAAGGAAGCACAGGCCGAACAGGCTGCTACGTCGTGGTCTGGGCCTAAGCAAGGCAGACAGTAAGAGTGGAAATCTTTATGAGGTATTTGTTTCCCACAAGTTAAACAGTTATTGACTTTTTCTGACATCGGCTGAGGCAAGAAAGAGTCCCCAACGGGGTACTTAGCTTTTTAGAAGTCTTCGAAGTAGTATTCGGTAGTAGTAATCTCTGGATCTGACCGACCAGCACTTGCGAACAGCTTCTGCTTCGGGCGCCACGCGGCAAGAAAGACTGAGGAAAATGGCGTCGGCTGATGCCTTTATACCCGAAGACCAGCAAAGATGACGTCGGGTGAAGTGGGACATCAGCCGAAGCCGGACCCAGACTTTGGAATCCGGCCGACCGAAGGGCTGCCTGACGATAGGACAACCCCATTTGTTATGACTGCAGATGCATCCATGAAGGACATCAGCAGTGGCAAAACCGCTCGGGATCTGGAGTATAAAGGCAGATTATAATGCTTGGCAAATGTATGCACGGAGCTCCAAGTAGCAGCCTCTAAAATGTCTTTGGTAGCCACTCCTCGTAAGAAAGCTGTAGTAGTGGCTGTAGCCCTTGTGGAGTGAGGTCTGATGTTTTCTGGAGTTGCCTTTCCATGAAAAGAGTAACAAAATCTAATGCAATTTCCTATCCATTTTGAGATTGTCTGTTTTGAAATTGCTTTTCCTTCCTTACTGCGGTGGTGGTGCTGCGGTAGCGTTGTCGCCTCACAGTTATCGCGCGTTCGTTTCTCATCAGTTAAGCGTCGTGTGATGTGTTACGCGTGACGTGGCTGCCCTTCGCTGAAGGTTGTGCTAGGCCCGCAAAGCCAGCATGTATGTAAAACTCTAATGCCAATCACGGGTTCGCTGTGGAGACCTCCGGATCCGCCGAAAAGAAGACACACACACCTGTTGCATATGCTACCAGAAGCTGGTCAGTTTTTCTATTGTTCTTGGTTCTGTCCAGGTAGTAGCGCAATTGTCTGTGTACATCCAAGGTATGCAGTAATCTTTCCGCCCTGTTCTGCGGGTTGGGGAAGAATGTTGGTAGATGTATTGCCTGGTTTAATGATACCCTGGAGACCACCTTTGGCATAAAGGTAGGATTAGTTCTCATGGACACTCTATCCTGATGGAAGATAAGGAAGGGCTGTACTGCCATTAATGCCTGTAATTCAGAAACCCTTCTAGCTGAAGTGATTGCAAGCAGGAATGCAGTTTTCCAAGATAAGTACTGTAATTCTGCTGTTGCTGCTGGTTCAAAAGGGGGTAGTGTCAACTTTTCTAACACAAAGTTCAAGTCCCAAGTAGGCAATGGTGGTTTCCTTGGTGGTTTTACATTTTTAATTCCTCTGAGAAACTGCCTGAGTAGAGGTTGAGAAAAGACTGGAGGATCCATGTTGTATTCTGCTGAAATTGCTGATGCATGAATCTTAATGGAGGAGTAAGACAGACCATTGTGGAAAAGCTCTGCTAAGTATTCCAGGATGTTAGCTATGTTTGGCAATGATGCCTCCACTCCTTTTGTTGCACTCCAAAAGAGATATCTTTTCCATTTTGCTGAATAAGTTTTCCTTGTTGAGGGTCTGCGAGCCTCCAAGATAATGTCTTTAACCCTTTGAGATAAGTCTGGGTTATTTTTCCTTATGTAATGTTCCAAGCAGCTAGCTGCAGTGTTTTCAAGTTTGGATGCAGGATTTTGAATTTGTTCTGTGTTAGCAGTAGCGGCAGTAGGGGCAGAGGCCATGCGTGTTCCCGGGACATACTCCTCAGTAGCGGGTACCAATGTTGCCTCGGCCACTCTGGAGCAATCAAGATGATCCTCGGGTGATCTTCTTTGATCTTCAGAAGCACCTTGTGCATCAAAGGAAGAGGTGGAAATGCATATGCTGTCAGGTTTTTCCAACTGAAGGATAGGGAGTCCACCTTCCAAGCAAGTGGGTGGTATGTCCTTGTGCAGAATTTTTCCAATTGGTGGTTGTGTGGGGATGCGAAAGTACAGTTTTGTACCTACCATAAATGTAGATGTCCGAGAGGAATGCATCTGCAGTCTTTACAAATGGGTTGTCCTGTCGTCAGGCAGCCCTTCGGTCGGCCGGATTCCAAAGTCAGGGTCTGGCTTCGGCTGGTGTCGCACTTCACCCGACGTCATTGCGGCAGTCATTCGGGTATAAAGGCATCAGCCGACGCCATTTTCCTCAGTGTTTCTTGCCCCAGATGCCAGGTGCCCTCTTGGATGGCTAAATTTGGATAAATGCCAAAGTTTCCAAATAGTAGAGAGCAGACACACAAAATAAGCATGTATGTACATATATACAAACAAATACACCATAATAGATCCCCCCCAAGCTAGCTGAAGATTGGTAAGTACCCTAGGAGTACCTCAGAGGGAAGGAGGGTGGGTAATCCTGACTGCAGATGCATTCCTCTCGGACATCTACATTTATGGTAGGTACAAAACTGTACTATGTCCTTCAAGGATGCATCTGCAGTCTTACAAATGGGTAGAATACCATAGCTAAGCTAGGGGAGGAGGAAATGAGAATAGATTATGGTGTAGTCAGGATCCCTTGCAAAACAGCAGTGGCAAAACCAGCACGGGATCTAGAGTATAGAGGTAAGTTATAATGCTTGGCAAATGTATGCACGGAGGTCCAAGTAGCAGCCTCTATAATGTCCTTGGTAGCCACTCCTCGTAAGAAAGCTGTGGTAGTGGCTGTAGCCCTTGTGGAGTGAGGCCTGATGTTCTCTGGAGTTTTCTTTCCATGGTAGGAGTAACAAAATCTAATGCAATTTCCTATCCATTTGGAGATTGTCTGTTTAGAAATTGGTTTTCCTTCCTTTCCTGTTGCATATGCTACTAGAAGCTGGTCAGTTTTTCTATTGTTTTTTGTCCTGTCCAGGTAGTAGCGTAACTGTCTGTGCACATCCAAGGTATGTAAGAGCTTTTCTCCCCTGTTCTGTGGATTGGGGAAGAATGTAGGAAGGTGGATAGCCTGATTTAAAGAGACTCTGGATACCACCTTAGGCATAAATGTAGGATTTGTTCTCATGGACACTCTATCTTGATGGAAGATCAGGAAGGGTTGTACTGCCATTAATGCCTGTAGTTCAGAGACCCTTCTTGCTGAAGTTATTGCCAGCAGGAAAGCAGTCTTCCAGGATAAGTATTGCAATTCTGCTGTAGCTGCTGGTTCGAAAGGAGGTAGAGTCAGTTTTTGTAGCACAAAGTTCAAGTCCCATGCTGGCAATGGAGGTTTCCTGGGAGGTTTTACATTTTTAATTCCTCTCAGAAACTGTCTGAGCAGAGGATGCGAGAAGACAGGAGGATCCGAGCTGTATTGTGCTGAAATAGCTGATGCATGTATCTTGATGGAGGAATAGGACAGGCCTGTATGGAAGAGCTCCGCCAAGTACTCCAGGATGTTGGCTATGTTCACCAGTGTCACATCTTGCCCCTTTGCAGTACTCCAGATGAGATATCTTTTCCATTTTACTGCATAATTCTTTCTTGTTGAAGGTCTACGAGCCTCCAGGATTATGTCTAACCCTTTGGGATAAATTTGGGTTAATTGCTGCTATGTAATGTTCCAGGCAGTTAGCTGCAGAGTTTTTAGGTTTGGATGCAGGATGTTGTAGTTGTTCTGTGTCAGCAGTAATGGGATCAGAGGCAGTGTCCATATTTGTTCCCGGGACATGCTCCTCAGCAGTGGATACCAATGTTGTCTTGGCCAGTCTGGGGCTATCAGAATGATCCTCGGACGTTCCTCTTTGATCTTGAGAAGCACCTTGTGCATCAAAGGAAGTGCTGGGAATGCGTATGCTGTCAGGCTTTTCCAACTGAAGGATAGGGAGTCCACCTTCCAAGCAAGTGGGTGGTAAGTCCTTGTGCAGAATTTCTTCAACTGGTGATTGAATGGGGATGCAAACAAGTCTATTTGTGGTAATCCCCATTCTCTTGTGATGGCTTTGAAGATGTCCGGATGCAGCATCCATTCGTGGGCATCTGTTGTAGTTCTGCTTAATATGTCTGCTAGAATGTTTTCCTTCCCTGGTACATAAATTGCCTGTAACTGAATGTTGTAGCTCAGAGCCACATCCCATAGGTCCAGTGCCGGCCGGCATAGAGGGTATGAGTGTGTGCCTCCCTGTTTGTTGATGTACCACATAACTGTGGTGTTGTCTGTCCTTATCATCAACTGGCCTTCTTGGAGAAAAGGTCTGAATGCCTGGATTGCCAATTTTACTGCCATCATTTCTTTGACATTTATGTGCAGATGCAGCTGGTCTTGAGTCCATAGGCCTTGAATGCACTTGCCCATCATGTGTGCCCCCCAACCGAGGTCTGAGGCATCTGTCGTGATGGTTTGTCTTGGTTGACTTTTGCAGAAGGGCAATCCTGTGTTTGATTGACAGGCCTGAGCCCACCATAAGAACTCTTGCTTCAGGCATGGGATCAATGGAATTTTGGTTTCTAGGCTGTGCTTGTGCTGAGACCACAAATTCTTTAGGTACCACTGTAGCTTTCTCATATGCAGCCTGGCATGAGGGACCAGTATTATGCAGGATGCCATGAAGCCTAGAGCTTGTAGCACTTTTCTTGCAGTTAGATGGCTCTGCTTTGTTAATGTCAAGAAGTAGAGAGGAAGTTGCTCTTTCTTTTCTGCAGTTAGAAATGCCATTTGTTTTGATGTGTCCAGTTCTGCACCCAGAAAGGTTATTCTTTGGGATGGAATCAGCCTTGACTTTTTGTATTGACTGTATATCCCAGGGCTTGCAGCAGGTAGATGACTCTTTGTAAGTCTTCTGTTAGTTTGTTTTGTTGTCCGCTTGTATCAGGCAGTCGTCCAGGTAGGGATAGATTTGAATTCCCTGAAGTCTGCAATGAGCGATTACTGATGCCAGGCATTTCGTGAACACTCTGGGCGCAGTAGATAAGCCAAAGGGCAATGCTGAGAATTGATAATGCTCTGATCCTGCAAGAAATCTGAGGTATCTTCTGTAAATTGGTCTTATGGGGACGTGCAGGTATGCCTCCTTGAGATCTAGAGTTACCAGCCAAGACTCCTTGCCTAGCATGGGAAGAAGCTGCTGTAGGGTCAGCATTTTGAATTTTGGAACAATGAGGAATGTGTTTAAAGCGGACAGATCTAGAATAGGCCTCCATTTGTTTTCTTTTCTTGGTACCAGGAAGAGCCTGGAGTAAAATCCCTTTCCTTGCTCCATAGATGGTACCTTTTCCACAGCTCTCATTCTTAATAATTGAGATATTTGTTTTAGAGCTTCTGCCCTTTGAGAAGGTGGTAGGTTTGGCATTCCTCTCTTTCCTGGTAGTGTATGGAAATGGAACCTGTAACCTTTGTCTATAGTTTGCAAAATCCATTTTTCTCTTGTAATGCAGTGCCAGTTTCTTGAAAATAATGTTAGCTTTCCGCCTAAGGGTGCTTCTAGTTGTTCCCTGGTAGGCGGTGCCACCGCCAAGTCACTGTGATTGAGTTGTTGTAGTGGTGGTGGCTGTATCCGTGCCTCGTTGGTTGTTACCCTGCCACTGGCGACCCCTGTAAGCACCCCTGGATTGGTTTCTGCCTCTAGAGCGCCTATTCCTGCCTCTTTGGGTCTTAGAGGAGTCCAGAAAGGACCAATTCTTGGAGGGCCAGTTCCTGCTAAACCTTGGTGGTTGAACTTGTAAGAAATCTATCACTGTTTGCACAGATTTTGCTTTATCTTCCATATTTTTTAGTACCTGCTGTGCGGGGGCACCAAATAAATTGACCTTGTCCATAGGTGCATCCAAAAGCTTAGATTTGACATGGTCTGGTAATGCCTGTTCTTTCAACCATGCATGCCTCCTGATAACTGTGCCAGTCATGGCTGATCTAAAGGAAGCCTCCAGTGCATCATAGCCACATTTTAAAGAATAGTTACTAACCTGCTGTATGTTATGTAACATTTCTTGAACATACTTTTTATCTAAAGATTCTTCAGAGGACAGTTTTTTTAGTTAACTGGTCAAGCATAAACTCTTGATACTGAATCATATGAAATTGGCAGTTCAAAGCTCTAGCTGACAAAGTAGCAGAGGTGTAAACTTTTACCCCATCTCTAAGGACCTGGATTCCCTTTCAGAGGGAGGGGTTTTAGAAGAAGTAGCTGCTACAGCTTTAGGGCCCTGGGAGATAGTCTCTGGATCTGCAAAAGGAGCCTTATATAAGTGGTGATGAGTGTCCGGGACCCTGTAGTACCTATCGGGCTTAGCAGGAGCCGGAGGTAAAGTATCAGGAGCAGTGCAAGCATCATTAAATGCATCATCAACAACAGATAGAACTGGAGGTATAGCTAAAGGCCTATGCTGTGGCAAATGTAGAAAGGTCCTAAGCCTTCTTCTAGAGTCTGAGAAATCTTGGCCCTGCCACTGAAATTGTTCCCTCATAGCATGCAAGGTTTCCCCAAAGGAAAATTCCTCAGGAGGAGAGGCTGAAGGGATGGACTCCTCAGCATCAGAGTCTTCGTAAGGAGAATAAGAAGCCTCAGGAGGGTCTGTATGTTCTGAGTCATCAGAGGAATCATCTGTGGATACTGGCTCAGGGGACTCTGCTCTAGGCCTCTTTTCTGGAGGAGGGAGAGAGACCCTGTCTGGATGAGGCTGTGCTCCACGAATTAAAGAGATGAGATCCTCTGCCAAAGAAGGCATATGGGAGCTGGTGCTGGGCCTGTGAGAGGGGGGCTTGGCAGGCACAGGTTTTGATGCTTTGGCTGCTTTAGCCCTGGCAAAGGCCTTAATAGACATAGCTGGAGGAGGCCTAGCAGCTCCACGTGCAGGGGTAGAAATATCTAGGGGAATGGTGTCAGATAAATCCTGTGAAATCGCAACAGAAGGTTGGATTTCAGAAGCCGTTTCTACCAGGTTAGAAGAGGCCTCGGTAGAAGGCAAGTTATCGGCTGAAGAAAGAACCGCTTGCTCGGTTTCGGCCGAAACCGAGACACTCGTGGTTTGCTTAACCGTGGTTTCGGCCGAAACCGCGGACCGCGAGTGTCGGTCCTTTTCTTTGCGTTTTTTGGTTATTTGCATAGTCGGGAGGATCCGACAGCATAATGTAGGCAAAATCTGAGCCAAAAATCTGTTCAGCAAAGTCCGAGCAACGTCTAAGCGTCCGTCGGTTAAAAGAAGCACAGGCTAGACAAGCTGCTACGTCGTGGTCTGGGCCTAAACAATGTATGCAATAGGAGTGGAAATCTTTATGAGGTATTTGTTTCCCACAAGATAAACAGTTATTAACTTTCTCCGACATCGGCTGAGGCAAGAAAGAGTCCCCAACGGGGTACTTAGCTTTATAAAGTCTGTTTTTCTGCTGTGAGGAATGCCATCTGGTTTAATGTGTCCAGTTCTGCACCCAGGAAGGTTAGCCTTTGGGATGGTATCAGCCTTGACTTTTTTGTGTTGACTGTGTATCCCAGGGCTTGCAGCAGGTGAATAACCTTTTTCAAATCTTTTGTTAATTTGTCTTTGCTGTCCGCTTGTAACAGGCAGTCGTCCAGGTATGGATAAATTTGAATTCCCTGAAGCCTGCAATGAGCAATTACTGATGCCAGGCATTTCGTGAATACTCTGGGCGCAGTAGATAAGCCAAAAGGCAATGCTGAGAATTGATAATGCTCTGATCCTGCAAGAAATCTGAGGTATCTTCTGCAATTTGGTCGTATTGGGACGTGCAGGTATGCCTCCTTGAGATCCAGAGTCACCAGCCAAGACTCCTTGCCCAGAATGGGAAGAAGCTGCTGTAGGGTCAGCATCTTGAATTTTGGAGCAATGAGATATGTGTTCAGAGCGGACAGGTCGAGAATAGGTCTCCATTGGTTTTCCTTTCTTGGCACCAGGAAAAGTCTGGAGTAAAATCCTTGCCCTTGTTCCATAGACGGTACCTTTTCTATAGCTCTCATCCTTATTAAGTGGTCTATTTGTTGTAGAGCGTTTGTCTTTTGATTTGGAGGTAGGTTTGGCATTCCTCTCTTCCTTGGTAGAGTATGGAAATGAAACCTGTAACCTTTGTCTATTGTCTGTAAAATCCATTTGTCTCCTGTAATGTAATGCCAGTTTACTGAAAATAAGGCTAGCTTTCCGCCTAAGGGTGCTTTTAGTTGTTCCCTGGTAGGCGGTTTCAGAGCCAAGTCACTGTGATTGTCCTGTGGAAGTGGTAGTGGCTGGATCTGTGGCAGCACTTCGCTGGTTGTTAGGCTGCCACTGACGTCCCCTGTAGGCACCTCTGGATTGACCTCTGCCTCTTGGGCGCCTATTCCTGCTTCTCTGTGCTCTGGTGGTGTCTGGAAAGGACCAATTCTTGGAAGGCCAGTTCCTACTAAACCTTGGTGGCTGGACCTGTAAGAAATCCTTGACTGTCTGGACGGATTTTGCTTTCTCTTCCACCTTCTTCAGCACTTGCTGTGCAGGGGAGCCAAACAAATTGTGCTTATCCATGGGAGCATCTAGGAGCTTTGATTTTACATGGTCTGGTAAGGACTGCTCTTTTAACCATGCAAGCCTTCTGATCACTGTACCAGTCATAGCTGATCTAAAGGAAGCCTCCAGTGCATCATAGCCGCATTTTAAGGAATGATTACTGACCTGCTGAATGTTATGTACCATTTCCTGAAGAGACTTTCGGTCTAAAGGTTCAGGCGAGGACAGTTTTTTAGTTAACTGATCTAACATAAATTCCTGATACTGTATCATGTGGAATTGACAGTTTAAGGCCCTAGCCGAAAGAGTAGCAGAAGTATAAACTTTTTTACCCCATCTCTCTAAAGCCCTAGATTCCCTTTCAGAGGGGAGGGGGTTTTTGGCAGAGGTAGCTGCTACAGCCTTGGGGCCCTGTGAAATAGTTTCAGGATCTGCAAAAGGAGCCTTATACAAGTGATAATGTGTGTCCGGAACCCTGTAGTATCTGTCGGGCTTAGCAGGGGCCGGAGGAATTGAATCAGGAGCAGTACAAGTATCATTAAATGCATCATCCACAACAGAAAGTACTGGAGGAATGGCTAAAGGCCTATGCTGTGGCAAATGCAAAAAGGTCCTATGCCTTTTCCTAGAGTCTGAAAAATCCTGGCCCTGCCATTGAAATTGTTCCCTCATAGCATGCAAGGTTTCCCCAAAAGAAAATTCCTCAGGAGGAGAGGCAGAAGGAATGGAGTCTTCTGCATCAGAGTCCTCATAAGGAGAATAAGGGCCCTCTGGAGGGTTTGTATTTTCTGATTCATCTGAGGAGTAATCAGTAGAAACTGGCTCAGGGGGCTCTGCTCTAGGCCTCTTCTCCGGAGGGGGGGAGAGGCCCTGTCAGGGTGAGGCTGGGATCCCCTGATCAAGGAAATGAGATCCTCTGCTAGACTAAGCATTTGAGTACTAGAGCTAGGCCTGTGAGAGGGGGCTTTAGTAGGCACGGCCTTTGAAGATTTAGCTGCTTTAGCCCTGGCAAAAGCCTTAATTGACATGGATGCAGGGGGCCTAGCAGCTCCACGTGCAGGAGTAGATACATCTAGGGGGATAGTATCTGATAAATCCTGAGAGACTGTAAGAGCAGGTAGAATTTCAGTAGCGGATTCAGCCGGAAGAGGCCTCGGTAGTAGGAGGCATGCTTTCGGCCGAAGGAAGAACCGCAGACTCTGTTTCAGCTGAAACCGAGACACTCGCGGTTGGCTTAACCGTGGTTTCGGCCGAAACCACGGACCGCGAGTGTCGGTCCTTTTCCTTACGCTTTTTAGCTAAATGTGAAGTCGGAGTCTCCGACGGCATGATATAAGCAAAAGCGGAGCCAAAAAACTCCTCAGCAAACTCCGACCGACGTCTAAGTGTCCGTCGGTTGAAGGAAGCACAGGCTAGACAAGTTGCTACGTCGTGGTCTGGGCCTAAACAAGGTAGGCAGTAAGAGTGGAAATCTTTGAGGTATTTGTTTCCCACAAGTTAAACAGTTATTCACTTTTTCTGACATCGGCTGAGGCAAGAAAGAGTCCCCAACGGGGTACTTAGCTTTTTCGAAGTCTTCGGTAGTAGCAATCTCTGGTTCTGACCGACCGGCACTTGCGAACCGCTTCTGCTTCGGGCGCCACGCGGCAAGAAAGACTGAGGAAAATGGCGTCGGCTGATGCCTTTATACCCGCAGAACTGCAGCTATGACGTCGGGTGAAGTGTGACATCAGCCGAGGCCAGACCCAGACTTTGGAATCCGGCCGACCGAAGGGCTGCCTGAGGCCAGGACAACCCATTTGTTAGGACTGCAGATGCATCCTTGAAGGACATCTAGGGGCAGAGGCCATATTTGTTCCAGAGACATACTCCTCAGTAATGGGTACCAATGCTGCCTCGGCCAGTCTGGAGCTATCAGGATGATCCTTGGGCAGTCTTCTTTGATCTTCAATAGCACCTTGTGCATCAAAGGAAGAGGTGGGAATGCATATGCTGTCAGGTTTTCCCAACTGAAAGATAGGGAGTCCACCTTCCAAGCCAGAGGGTGGTATGTCCTTGTGCAGAATTTTTTCAATTGGTGGTTGTGTGGGGATGCGAATAAGTCTATTTCTGGTAGTCCCCATTTCCTTGTAATGGATTTGAAGATGTCTGGATGCAGCATCCATTCGTGGGCATCCGTGGTAGTTCTGCTTAGGATGTCTGCTAGTATATTTTCTTTTCCTGGTACAAATATTGCCTGGAGCTGAATGTTGAAGCTCAGGGCCACATTCCAGAGGTCCATTGCCATCCGGCATAGAGGGTATGAATGTGTGTCTCCCTGTTTGTTGATGTACCACATAACTGTGGTGTTGTCCGTCCTTATCAGCAATTGACCCTGTTGAAGAAACGGTCTGAATTGCCAGTTTTACTGCCAGCATCTCCTTTTGATTTATGTGTAGGTTCAGCTGGTCTTGAGTCCATAAGCCTTGTATGCACTTGTCCAGCATGTGTGCCCCCCAACCGAGGCCTGAGGCGTCCGTGGTGATAGTCTGGCTTGGGTGAGGGCTGTGGAAGGGCAGTCCTTTGTTCAATTGACAGACCTGAGCCCACCATTGGAATTCTTGCTTCAGGCATGGAATTATTGGAATTTGGGTTTCTAGGCTGTGCTTGTGCTGAGACCATAAATTCCTTAGGTACCATTGCAACTTCCTCATATGTAGTCTGGCATGTGGAATCAATATTATGCAGGATGCCATGTAACCCAGGGCTTGCAGGACTTTTCTTGCTGTTAGCTGGTTCTGCGTTATTAATGCCCTGAAATAGAGAGGAAGGTGCTTCTGCTTTTCTGCTGTGAGGGATGCCATTTGATTTGATGTGTCCAGTTCTGCACCCAAGAAAGTTATCCTCTGGGATGGTATCAGCCTTGACTTTTTTATATTGACTGTATATCCCAGGGCTTGTAGCAGATGAATGACCTTTTTCAAATCTGTTGCTAATTTGTTTTTGTTGTCCGCTTGCAACAGGCAGTCATCCAGGTAAGGGTAAATTTGAATTCCCTGAAGCCTGCAATGAGCAATTACTGATGCCAGGCATTTCGTGAATACTCTGGGCGCAGTAGATAAGCCAAAGGGCAATGCTGAGAATTGATAATGCTCTGATCCTGCAAGAAATCTGAGGTATCTTCTGCAATTTGGTCGTATGTGGACGTGCAGGTATGCCTCCTTGTGATCTAGAGTTACCAGCCAAGACTCCTTGCCCAGCATGGGAAGAAGCTGCTGTAGGGGCAGCATCTTGAATTTTGGAACAATGAGATATGTGTTCAGAGCGGACAGGTCTAGAATAGGTCTCCATTGGTTTTCTTTTCTTGGCACCAGGAAAAGTCTGGAGTAAAATCCTTGCCCTTGTTCCATAGACGGTACCTTTTCTATAGCTCTCATCCTTATTAAGTTGTCTATTTGTTCTAGAGCTTTTGTCCTTTGATTTGGAGGTAGGTTTGGCATTCCTCTCTTCCTTGGTAGAGTATGGAAGTGAAACCTGTAACCTTTGTCTATTGTCTGTAAAATCCATTTGTCTCCTGTGATGTAATGCCAGTTTACTGAAAATAAGGCTAGCTTTCCGCCTAAGGGTGCATCTAGTTGTTCCCTGGTAGGCGGTCTCAGAGCCAAGTCACTGTGATTGTCCTGTGGAAGTGGTAGTGGCTGGATCTGTGGCAGTACTCGCTGGTTGTTAGGCTGCCACTGGCGTCCCTGTAGGCACCTCTGGATTGACCCCTGCCTCTTGGGCGCCTATTCCTGCCTCTCTGTGCTCTGGTGGTGTCTGGAAAGGACCAATTCTTGGAAGGCCAGTTCCTACTAAACCTTGGAGGCTGGACCTGTAAGAAATCCTTGACTGTCTGGACAGATTTTGCTTTCTCTTCCACCTTCTTCAGCACCTGCTGTGCAGGTGAGCCAAACAAATTGTGCTTATCCATGGGAGCATCTAGGAGCTTTGATTTTACATGGTCTGGTAAGGACTGCTCTTTTAACCATGCATGCCTTCTGATCACTGTACCAGTCATTGTTGATCTAAAGGAAGCCTCCAGTGCATCATAGCCACATTTTAAGGAATGATTACTGACCTGCTGTATGTTATGTACCATTTCCTGAAGAGATTTTTGTCTAATGGTTCAGGCGAGGACAGTTTTTTAGTTAACTGGTCTAACAAATTCCTGATACTGAATCATGTGGAATTGACAGTTTAAGGCCCTAGCCAAAAGAGTAGCAGAAGTATAAACTTTTTTACCCCATCTCTCTAAGGCCCTAGATTCCCTTTCAGAGGGGAGGGGGTTTTTGGCAGAGGTAGCTGCTACAGCCTTGGGTCCCTGCGAAATAGTTTCAGGATCTGCAAAAGGAGCCTTATACAAATGATAATGTGTGTCCGGAACCCTGTAGTACCTGTCGGGCTTAGCAGGGGCCGGAGGAAGTGAATCAGGGGCAGTACAAGCATCATTAAATGCATCATCCACAACAGTAAGTACTGGAGGAATGGCTAAAGGCCTATGCTGTGGCAAATGCAAAAAGGTCCTAAGCCTTTTCCTAGAGTCTGAAAAATCCTGGCCCTGCCATTGAAATTGTTCCCTCATAGCATGCAAGGTTTCCCCAAAAGAAAATTCCTCAGGCGGAGAGGCAGAAGGAATTGAGTCTTCTGCATCAGAGTCCTCATAAGGAGAATAAGGGCCTTGTGGAGGGTCTGTATTTTCTGAATCATCAGAAGAGAAAGCTGAAGAAACTGGCTCAGGGGGCTCTGCTCTAGGCCTCTTCTCTGGAGGTGGGTGAGAGGCCCTGTCAGGGAGAGGTTGGGATCCCCTGATCAAAGAAATGAGATCCTCTGCTAGACTAAGCATTTGAGTACTAGAGCTAGGCCTGTGAGAGGGGGTCTTAGTAGGCACAGTCTTGGTAGATTTTGCTGCTTTAGCCCTGGCAAAAGCCTTAATCGACATGGATGCAGGGGGCCTAGCAGCTCCACGTGAAGGAGTGGATATATCTAAAGGGATAGTATCAGATAAATCCTGTGAACCTGTAGGAGCAGGTGGAATTTCAGTAGCAGATTCAGCCATGCTGGATGCGGCCTCGGTGGGAGGCAAGCTTTCGGCCGAAGAACAGAGGGCTCGGTTTTAGCCAAAACCGAGACACTCGCGGTTGACTTAACCGCGGTTTCAGCCGAAACCGCAGACCGCGAGTGTCGGTCCTTTTCCTTGCGCTTTTTAGCTAATTGTGAAGTCGGAGTTTCCGACGGCATGTTGTAAGCAAAAGCAGAGCCGAAAAACTCCTCAGCAAATTCGGACCGATGTCTAAGTGTCCGTCAGTTGAAAGAAGCACAGGCTAGACAGGCTGCTACGTCGTGGTCTGGGCCTAAACAAGGTAGGCAATAAGAGTGGAAATCTTTATGAGGTATTTGTTTCCCACAAGTTAAACAGTTATTCACTTTTTCTGACATCGGCTGAGGCAAGAAAGAGTTCCCAACGGGGTACTTAGCTTTTTAGAAGTCTTCGGTAGTAGCAATCTCTGGTTCTGACCGACCGGCACTTGCGAACAGCTTCTGCTTCGGGCGCCACGCGGCAAGAAAGACCGAGGAAAATGGCGTCGGCTGATGCCTTTATACCCGCTGAACTGCAGCTATGACATCGGCTGAAGTGCGACAACAGTCGAGGCCAGACCCAGACTTTGGAATCCGGCCGACCGAAGGGCTGCCTGAGGCAGGACAACCCATTTGTTAGGACTGCAGATGCATCCTTGAAGGACATCTGGAGAAGCGAGCAGGTTTCCTGACAAAGGGGGTCTTGGCTGGGAAGTTCTTCTGAAATTCTGGAACTGGCAAAACAAGCATGTGTTTCAAATCCTGAAGCTCCTTGCTTTTTTCCTAAAGTGATTTAAACAATTCTGCAGCTACTTGGCCAAAAATGGAGAAATTATCAAGACGAGTGACAAGCAATTTTGCCTTTATATCAGGAAATGCCTGGAGACGTCATCAGAAATTCCTTTTGAGAACAGATGCAGAAGTTGCTGCTCTGGAACAGACCTCAAGTGCATCGCAACTACACTTGATTGAGTGTCTAGCTACCTGGGAGGAGGCTTATAGAAGTGACAGGGCCAAAGATTTAGCCTTTGAGTCAGGCAATGGGGAAAGAGCCTGGGTAAGCCTGAGTGAGTAAGGCGAAAGCATACCTAGACATGTGTCTGATAATTTAAAGCCCTGATAGCCAAGGTGGAAGAGGTATAAACCTTCTTATCCAATCTTTCCAAAATTTTACTTTCCTTGTCAGAAGGAAACAGTTTGGTAGAGGTAGACAACCATGAAGATATATCAAAAGTAACGGAAACCACAGCTGTGTCAGCTGAGGGGCATTTAAAAAGAAACTTGCAGTCTTCAGGGACCTTATAAAAGCGAACAGGTCTTTTTGGAGCAGGGGGCTGTAAAACTGGGGGTCTTAAATGCTGCCTTAAAGGCATTTAAGGCAGCTGGCAGGACTGGTGGAACTGCTGAAGGAGCAGGGGCATCCAAATAGAGTAATTCATAATATCTCTTTTGCTCTTCTGAGATTTGAGAAGAATCCCACTTAAAGTATTCCCTCATTTTATTAACAGTTTCTCCAAAGGAAAACTCTTCTATGAGAGATTCACTCCCACTGGACTCTTCTTCTGGGGAAGCATATTCCAGTGGAGAAGAGATCTGGGTGGAATATGCTAAGGAGTCTTCATCTGAGGAAGACTCCTCAGAATCAGTGTCATGAATATGGAATTAACCAGGCTTCCCTGAAGAAGGCCCCTGGGACCCCCAATGGTAGCACTGGGGAAGAGAAGACCGGGCCTGCTACAGGAGAAGCCGGAGCCGTAGGGCTCAGAGCCATCAGAGCCTTAATGACATCCTGTGAAATAACCTCCCAATGTGATGTAACGTAGGAGGAGCGGAAACATGTCTATTTTTTTTTCTCTTCTTTTTAACATGTTTCTCCCATTGCACAGAAATAGGGGATGTAGGCTTAACCTCCGATGCCTCCGTAAACAAAAAAGCTGGAATGGTCCCAGTGTGTTCTGCAATTATTAGCCACAGTTCCCCTAAGTCCGAACCAGACATCTGCACAGCCTCAGACGTGCTAGGATCCCGCACTCCTGACGGCTTCCATACCGGTTACCCGCCAAGGGAGTGGAACCTACCTCCTGTTGCACCACCAGGTTCAACCTCAAGGGGTACGTCAGTTGGAGTAGGAGCAGTTAGAGGATTTGGGACTAGCATTGCTAACCTTCCTCTTAACAGATGGCTCAGAAGCCCTCTCGGAACCTTCCATCCCATCCCTGACAAATAAAGCAGGCCTGGTGGTTGTGATTAGGCCCTAAGCAAAACAAGCAAAGCTCATGGCTATCCTTATGTGGAATCTACCTTCCACACCTACACCTGCCCATTCTGGATGACAATAAAAACAAAAGGCAGTAGCAATAAGTTAAATCCCCTATGAGGTACTTATCTGAAGCTGGAAGGCAACACCAATGGTATCCAACAGCAGACTGAACGTATGAATCAGCCATTCCACATGGCGATGAACAAATTCTGAAGACTGTAGGTAAAGGAATCCCTTTTATGGCTAATGATGCCTGAGCCTTTGTGCAATGTCCCACATACAGGCAGTGTCTCTAAGCTTTTGTATACAGGCTGGACATCGGGTTGATGGTTGGAATACAACCCATATGTAAAGAATACTGCAACACTGAATAGAAAGACATGGAACCACTTCAGCTAAACCAGATTCCGGAACTACCTTGGTTGACAGCCATCAACATTATCGAGTGGTATGGTCAACATTACTTGGTGTTAGTAGACTCTTACTCCACTTGGCTCGAGATTGATCTACTTCCTAACCTAGCATCAGTACTGTCATTACAAAGATGGTGCCATTTTGCAGTCCATGGTAGTCTGCACAGTTATTTTAGACAATGGCACACAGTTTACAAGCCAACAGTTCAAAAGATTTGCCGAAGAATGGGATTTTATTCATGTCACGAGTAGCCCAGAATAACCGCAGTCAAATGGTTTGGCAGAACGTGCAGTTCAAAATGCAAAAGTCGGTCATGCGTGTAGTACCCTGGCGTACTGGCGTCGGTCTAATGCGCCCTGACCTCGGTCCCACCGCTCTGGTATTACTCGGGACTGGACCCACTACTACACGGACTACACCCAATAGTTAGGGGGAATGCAAAGATCAGTTACTAGACAAGTCAAAACGAGACAATAGTGATGTTTTCCTGAATCTCTTGAATCTCAGAAATATTCTTCGTGATAAACATCTTAGTTCACCTGCCAAGAGACTTCTGTCAAGACAAACCAGAACCACATTACCAATCAGTTGTCAGTTGTTGGTTCTGTGTGTTAAGAACAAGTCAGTGAAAACCAATCTGTTGAAGAGGCATTTAACCCAGAAGTCCCACTACGATAAAACCAGCAAACCGATGCAAACGTCCAGAGGTTATGATCGGATTGGTGTCATGAAAAGTATCTGCCCAGAGCAGAGATTGTACATTGTGGAATCACAAAGGAGCAGAGTTTAGACAGAATTGGAAACATTTGATACCAGTGTCCAAGCCTATACCACAGAACACAGCCTGGGAGAAAGACTATCTCAGAGTGAAATGTCCGATGTTCTAATTCCAGAGGAAGTTCCAGAGAATATTCTCGCTCCTGTGACAAATCCATAAGTTCCTGATACGAGTTGCTCACTGAAGACTGTCCCTGTTGCTAAATTCAGTCCAGATTGTTATGTTACGAGGTCTGGTCGTATCTCCAGACCATGTAACAGATACATGGCAACTTAAACATGAACATTGTGTTTTGTTTCCAATGTCTATAATAATGCATGTCTAACTAATGTTATCAAGGGCAATTTAACAGACAGAATGTATATCAATGTGTGTATGTCTCTAAGAAGCTATCCAAGGGCTTGCACAAGTGTATAAATACTGAGCACGCGCGAGCACGACTGCCATTTTGTAGTAAACTGTTGATATGTAAGCATGCATGTATGTAAGGCCTGTCTATTAACCAGTTTGTTTATATTTTATGATGCTGCTATCCATTCTGATGTGTTTCAATGTATTAAAGCTTCTAAATGAAATACCCCGCTTGCTTGCCTTCTATGTTAGAGAGGGATGAGTGACAGCATCCATATCTGAAGAATTGAGAGGTTTGCTGAATGCACCATGAAGAAAGCACTATGGTGCAAACAGCTCACCTACAACCCTGGTGTGCTTTGTGATGGCGAATGTGAAACATAACCATGCTACTAAATTTGCTGAACTTGGTAGGGACATTAAGGTACTGCAATGTGTTAAAATTCCACTCGTGAAGCTAAAATAAATCACTGCTTTCGAGACTTAGTTAAGTTTTTAAGACATTTAAGCGTCTCTGAGTGACTGTTTAGCACTACTCAGTAGTCAACACAACAGCATTTAATCTTACTACCCACAGTGAAGATGGCATTAATAAGCCAATATCTGTCAGGAATGTTAATGCCGGAATTCTGCTTCCCCAATTGAAGACAGTTCTTCTGGGACAAATCAAAAGAGAAAAACAAACAATGCTACAATTCACAAATTGCGGGCACCAGTATGGCACAAACTGTTTTTTTTTTTTTTTTTTTTTTTTTAGAAAAGGGCCCCAGAAGTCAGCACTCCAGTAACTCTAACCAACACTGCTATGCACTTAGTAAAGGAAAACAGCTACTAGTGAGTGACAGGTCCTCAACTTTGCATTAATACTCTCACCTATAATCTTCTTAATGAAGGATACTGTCTTCCAAGCTCAACAAATTATGCATCAGAAACTCTAGATTCCACTTCAGAATTAACTTGGTTCTCCTTTCCAGGCCTTCCTTTAACCTTGCTTCCCAGGAAAGGACCTTCTCCAAACTTGCTCCAGCTTGCTGGTATTCTCTGTGTGGTATTTCTGTGGCTTTTCCAGTTGGTGCAGGTGATTGGAGAGGTACATATCAAATGGGGCATTATACTCAATTATACGTCTAATAAGGGAGGAGTAACACAGAGGTAATAACCTTTTTCTCTGGATGCAATCCCTTTATTTATGAAATGAACCAAGTAAAAGGCTTTTCTGACCACTGCCGCTACATGATGGTTAAATGTGAGATTGTTGACAACCTGAGTACCTAGGTCTCTCACCACAGGTTGAGTGCTTAGGGGGTTGCAGTCGATGTGGTAATCAGTAGGCTCAGTGTTTCTGCTGAATGGTACGATAATACATTTTTTTGCATTTAACTTAAGGTCATGATTTTGACACCAGTTATTTGTAGCTGTGAGACCCTCTTACAGTACTGCTCCCCACCAACTGGGGAGTCAATGACAGCACCCAACTTACAGTCATCCACAAACTTGGCCATCCACAGGCCCTTTTGTCTTTGCCTGGACCTCTGAGAAGCATATGTCAAACAGTAGGGGTCCCAGGACAGATCCCTGGGGAACACCATGAGTAACAGGTCTGCTGTCAGAGGTGGCAGTGCCTATTTTGACCTTGTGGATCCTATCTGTGAGCCAGTTGGCCACCCATCTGACGAGACAGGAATTAACATCAAGCTGTGCTACCTTTTCAATGATGCCTGAGCGGGGGATTGTGTCAAAGGCCTTGGCCAGTTCAAGGTAAGCTGTATGTACTGATATTCCCTCATCCAGGGCCTTGGTGACAGTCTCAAAGAAGTCAACTAGGTTCAATAGGCAAGATCTGCCCCCGATGAATCTGAACTGGGTGGGGTTGAGTGCTTGGAGATGGACTATGTCCTTGTTTATGAGATCCATAATAATATGCTCAGTGACTTTACAGATCAGACTTAAGCTGATAGGGCGATAGTTCCCGGGTCAGTAGTGGCACCATCTTTATGCAAAGGGATGATGACAGCAGTTCTCCACTCTACTGGAATGAAGCCTGTAGTTAAGGCTGTGGTTGTATAGAGTGCCCAATGGAGAAGCTAGTTCTTGCTGGAGATGGTGAAAAATACAGCAAGGGATACTATCCGGTCCCATGGAAGCTGTGTTCTTTGCCTTGGATAGGGCCTTTAACACGATCTACAGAGATGCGAGTTGTAGGACAAGTATTGGGGATGTGAACTGGGCCTTTGGGGGGGCAATAAGGGGGTGATGTTTGCACTGAACCTATCAGCCAGCAGGCTGGCTAGGTCAGCAGGATCAGTGTAAGTGGCACCATTAAGCACTAGTTCGGAACAAACTTGGCCTTTGCCATGGAGGTTCTTAACGTAACCGAAGGAGGACTTGTGGTTTCCCGTTGCTTGGGAGGCTTGTTTCAACTCATAATTGGCTTTGGAGGTTTTTATTAGTGATCTAATTTGCTTGTTGAGGCAGAGGAGGGAGTTTTTCCGATTTGGAATTCGTTCCTTTTTACCCTTGGACAACAGTTTCTTCCTTTTGTTCATTCTCACTTGCTAAAGGAAAACAAATGTCAAGTGCTTCAGTGATACTAGCTAGAACATTTCTATGCCTCTCTCACCCTACCTCGACAGTATGATTATTACACATTTAATACCCCACTTCACCTTAGAAATCTCCTCCACTCTCTAGCTCCACACACTGAACACATCATACTAAGGGAAAGGTGTCAAGGTAATACTATAAATGATACCATAACCCCTTTTCATTTTACAATGGTTATACTTATTTTTCAGTTACGCTTTGCATCACATTTACATATGACTTCAACCTCTACATTGGACTGCACTGTACAACATAGCATTCTGCTCTTACACATTCTAAAACATTATGGTTGTGAGTTCTCATAACTTAATAAAAGGATAAAATATTTGAGGAAGTTTTAACAGGTACTCTTCCTGTTCTTTTGCTACATTAAGCATTTGCCGCTATACATGTTTAGACGAAAATACTGTTTAAATGCATAATTTTTTTTAAAACTTGCTCATTATACTTTACCATTTGTATTTTTAATCAACTTGCATCACACACTTTTTTTAATCTGCCTGCATCTTTATGTAAAATATTTTATCTGTATTTTTTTACTCAACTCCCACCTTTTGCAATGTGTTGGCATCCTATCGTAATCTATTTTATCTGTATGTACTTTTATTGTACTTTGTTACTGACTAAAAAGGGTCCTTGGATCAGTTCATTACACAGATAATCAAAAGATAAATTAAACAAATAAATATTATACTTCACTAAGGGAAGCTGGATAAAGCTGCCTGGTTCTCAAAACACCTTACACAGTCCTATGAAACCTTATTCAGTTATTCCAGCTTCAAAGTATTCTATTTTAATTTAATGTTCCAAGTACTCCATAACTCCTACCACCAGTTTAGAAAATGTGTGCATAAAAACGAAAACCGGTAGTTACAACCAGCACAATCAACCCAGAAGTAATCGATAATTCATCTACGTTTTCCAGTTCTAACATAAGAGAATAAATGGCTGAAATACAGCTCACCTGGCTGACGATCTCGACTAATGGACCCATTCCCCCTGTTGCCACGGTTACGGCGTCTACGACTGCGGTTACGTCGCTGGGGCTTGGAATCACCATCCTCTGTTGAAGAGTAACGTCATTAGCCCAGTCTAACCATGGAATAGACATCTATTTTTTCAAACATTAGTAACCACACTTCTCATTAACTTTCATCTTAAATACAATTCCAAGTACCCTTTCCAATCCAGTATTTAAAATCACATCTCCAGAGATCTTCAAATGAGGCTCCAGCCTAAACAGGGTACAGTCTTCTTTATGTAAACAGCAGAAATAAAGAAGTGTGAAACAGACTGGGACAGTCTCAGCAAAGATGGGTAGCAGATAGTAACAGCAGAAAAAAAATGTACTAAAAGAAGGCTTTGCTTCCTTCTTTATGAAAGAAAGCAAAATGAAGGTATCATGCATGGATGACTGTTGGGAAACAGGAGAAAAAGTGAAGACAACAGGGTAGTGAGGGAGAAGAATGAGTGAAACAGTTTGCCCTAAGGTAGGACAAAGCACAGGGACAAGATGGAATGCCTCTTAGGGTCTTCAGGAATCTGTTCAACATGCTGATAAATGTACAGAAGTCTTCAGTGGTGGTGTTGGTAGGGAGGGGAAGGACAAATCAAGGTGAGGCATTTTTGTGTGAGAACTCACCATAACAGTAGGCATTCCAGTAGAGTCACTGTCGCAGTAGCATTCATAACATAAGGGAATCAGAAGCAGGTTGAAGTTTGCCTGACTATCTCAACTCCCAGATCTCTGCAAAGGTCAGGGTTCAGGCCAATGTCCTACATATGTGCGGACAAACTGCATCCCAGATGAGACAGACATTGGTCTGCACCATCTTTTCTTTTCTAGGCCAGCAAAACTTGAGGAGACCATGTCTTATGAGAGGGAGGTAACTATTATACTATTTAAATAGGATGTGCAACGATTTTTGTTACAATTTCTTTTTGCTGTAATTAAACTCTCATTATAGAAAGTAGTTTTCTGTTTCTAAAAATAGTTTTTACTTCAGTGGAGCTATACTTGTCAAGTATGGTAAACTTGTGTAGGCTGAGCAGCTCTCCACTGACTATCCGATTCCACACCATGTGCATAAAGAATTCTGATTCTGTAACTGTAAGCACCAACAGTTTTGATAGTTTGTAGCGGGTAAGTGCTTTCTGTAGTCTACAGTAGACGTCAGCATAAACTACACTATAATTGATGAGATAAATTTAACATACTTAAGTATAGTCCCACTGAAGTAAAAAATATATATTTTAGAATCAGAAATCCAACTTTACATAATGAGAACACAATTACACCGAAAAGAAATAAAAACCCTTGCACATGATCTTTAAGAGAGCAGCCCCCCCCCCCCCAAAATCTGGTTTCCTACCACCACAACGCTTAGTTTCTTTCAAGAGAGAAACGGACAGTTCTTAGGGGAGTTAGTACTACCACAGAAACCCTACTCAAATCTTGCAGAGGTTTGTTGGCTTACTAATCTGCTTTCCTTCCTTTTCCTTTGCAAAGGCTACAAACTGATCTGTTTTTCTGACCAATTCCCACCTACTAAAATAGGACTGCAATTAGCTGTACACATACAACTTATACAGAATTCTTCCTCTCTTTTCTGGGGTTTTGGCAACAACAGTGACAGTTTGATCGTCTGATTAAAGTACATTTTCAAAACTATATTTAGCTTAAATGTATGAATTCTTCTGAGATTGACACTGCCAATGTGAAAGAATGTAAAATGGCTGTACATTCATCAAAGCTTGCATCTATGAAACCCTCCTTGCAGAAGCCACGAGTATTGTCTTTCAAGACAAAAAAAAAAAAAAAACAAGCAGGTCTGAGACTGCTGATTCAAAAGGGTACATGGTCAGCTACTCCAAGACAAGAGTCAGGTCCAAAGGTGGGGGAAACAGTAGTTATACACTTACCACAATTCTGGATCTTTTTATTTATGTCCGTCCAATACAACAGATGCATCCTAGAGACACTTTTTGGATCAGAGTTCACAAAACTATTGCTCCAGCCTCAAGCCCCTTTAAAAATTATTTTTCCAATATGCTCTTTGAATGCGGATATACTTTAGCTCAAATTTGGTGCCAAGTACTGAAGCTAGATTTCAAGCTAGACCATAACAAATGGGAATGTCCTCCAGGTCTTACAAAGTAGGAATTTGGAAGGACACTGAGTATGGGTTATCACATAGCAATAATAACATATGGATGTGAATGAAAGTTAACAGCTTCATTCTAAGTATATAATGATATGCTCCCTTCATAGAGGACTGTAAAAAGGCACTGGTAAAGTATTAATTATGAAGGCTCCAAGTAATTTAAATTTGGAGATTTCATACTTTAATTCTCCTAGTACAGGGAATAATTTGGTACATTCAACATTTTGGGGGTGGGGTGGTGACAGGCAAGATCATTATTCTGTAAAATCTACTGTAGTTTAAGTACCTGGACAAGAGAAGGGAATTTGATATAAACATACTTTTTTTTTCATCCTGGTAATTTTGATTGTTTCCAAACTGCAGTAGTTTAACCTTTAAGATACCACTGTGAAAAGTACTACATTGAACAAACCAGCAGACCAGTAAGAAAGCTGACACAGCAGAATTAACATGATATAAAGCAATAGGAATTTTAAGCAGTTACATTTTTATTATGCATTTCTTCTCTTCTACCAGTACTGTTTACAATATTTCTGAAGCTTTGTTATAAAAGTAGCTATTTTTTCTCCCCGATGCATTACAGCCTTAGGGGTTAAATAATGTGCTCTTAAATAAATATTTATTATAAACAGGTACATTTGTTCAGGTTTCCTTAAATGAGCTTTACTCTTCCCTTGGAAGATTTCATAAAATTACATGAAATGGCATATATTTATATGTTATAATTTATTCAGAACTTCTATGAAGTGTTTGGTGATTCTATATACATTGTAGCGCATGTTTTTCAAAGGTCCTTTATGGGACGAAGGGTGTGTGACAACTTAATTTTTGTTACTTGTTAATTAAATAATTATTTTCTTATTTTACATTTGTTTACAGGGAAAGCATGATTGGACCAAAAGTCCTGTTTCAGCAGAGGCTTGGGGAGAAAAGCTCCACATTAAACAAACAAGATATATATATATATATATATATATATATATATATATATATATACACACATACACACACAGTCTCATTAACAAACAGATTTATACAGAGTCAAACGCGAGTGTTTACATGTATATAAATGCAGATAAAGTATGTACATTGATCAAGAAGTAAAGCAATGAATGTAAACATATACATTAAACCTTTAACCATTAGCATAGTTTCAAATGAAAGTCTTTGCTAGCAGCAGCCTATGAGAGGTCAAATAGCAACTTAGTCTGTTTTTAGGGTTTAAGTTAGAAAGTAATTAGAGGGGAGAACCATACTGGAGGATACTGGGATCTAGATAAGGAGGAAAATAAGACCAGTAAGGTGCTGGAGGGAAAATCAGAGAACCTATCCCAGGCTAGTAGTGCAGGAGCATAACACCATTTCTCGGATAAGTGAGATTTAAGTAGTTCTTTAAAGTGTGACAAATTAGTATTTGATATTACTTTTGTTGGCAATGAGTTCCACATTATGGCTATACAGTTAGAGTAAATGGAATTTCCGGCAACACTGTTGGCTTTGGTTACGCTTAGTAAAGCTTTATTATTAGAGTGCAGGACATTATTACAGGAGTAAGGATAATGATATAGTAGGTTTTGTAGGGCAGGGATTCTATCAGGTTGGTTTATGATTCTGTGAGCCATGTTAAGTTGATTATAGACTAAGAGTTGTGGTAGCTCTAACCAGTTGAGTTGTTTTAGTGCTAAGGAGTGGTGAGATCTAAAGGTAGCGTTTGTGGCAAACTTAAATTTTATTACAGCAGCTGCCTAACTTGACTAGGTCTGATTTCTTTTAGATTGGTAAGAATTGGTGAGGTGTAGAGGAGGGTAGAGACAAGCTGGGTTCTTGCAATGGTGGGTTTTGTGTTGTCAGGTATTGCGTATTTCTATATGGGGTTCCAAGTTTTTTTTATGTCTGTGCAATATGGATGTCAAGTTCCATGTTATCAATACCACCACCCAGAAGCTTAACAGGGGTTACTGGGAAAGTACAGTTTTGTACCTACCATAAATGTAGATGTTTGAGTGCTAATACAGCTGCAGTCATAACAGATGGCTTCTCCTGCCGTCAGGCGGGTCCTCGGTCGGCCGAATTCCAAAGTCTAGGTCCGGCGTCGGTTGTCGTCGCCTCCTCCCTGACGTCAGTGCGACAGGGGTATAAAAGAACCAGCCGACGCCATTTTCTTCAGTTTTTCTTGCCCCAGATGTCAGGTGCTCCCAGAAGGAAGGCAATACATAAAATTGGGTAATAATGCAATGCAATATAATCAAAAAACAGTAGTTGCAAGCAAATACACCATAAAAGAATACCCTAGAGGGGAAGGAGGAAGGGAAACCTGGACTGCAGCTGTATTAGCACTCGAACATCTACATGTATGGTAGGTACAAAACTGTACTATGCTCATCGTGCATACAGCTGCAGTCATAACAGATGGGTAGAATCCCAAAGCTAAGAAAGGGGTGGGTAGGCACTAGGTGTAACTAGGAGGAGCCAAAATGCCCTGCAAGACTGCAGTGGCAAAGCCTGCTCTAGATTTGGAGTATAATGGTAGGTTGTAGTGCTTGGAGAAGGTATGCACAGAACTCCAAGTGGCTGCTTCCAAAATATCCTTGGTAGGAACTCCTCTGAGGAAGGCTGCAGAGGTGGCTGTGGCCCTGGTGGAATGAGTTCTAATGCCTGTAGGTACAGTTTTGCCATGAAAGGAATAGCAAAAGCGTATGCAGTGGGCTATCCATTTTGAAATAGTCTGTTTGGAAATTGGCTTTCCTTGAGCTCCTACTGCATAGGCCACAAAAAGCTGTTCTGATTTTCTGAAAGGCTTTGTTCTGTCCAAATAATAACGCAGTTGTCTGTGGATGTCCAAGGAATGTAGTAATCTCTCCCCTTTGTTTTGAGGATTAGGATAAAAAGTAGGTAAATGTATGGCCTGATTTAAAGCTACCCTGGATACCACCTTTAGGCATAAAGGACGGGTTGGTTCGTAAGGAAACTCTGTCCTGATGGAAGATGATAAAATGCTGGACAGCCATGAGAGCCTGTAATTCTGAAACTCTACGCGCTGAGGTGATAGCCAGAAGGAAAGCTGTTTTCCAGGACAAATATTGCAAATCTGATGAAGCAGCTGGCTCAGAAGGAGGCAAGGTGAGTTTTTCCAGAATGAAATTAAGATCCCAAGCAGGTATTGGTTGTTTCCTTGGAGGTCTTAAATTCTTAGCCCCTCTGAGGAACTGTCTTAAGAGAGGGTGAGAGAATAAAGGCGGATCAGTGTTGTATTCTGCAGAAATGGCTGAGGCATGGATTTTGATGGAGGAGAAAGAAAGTCCACTGCTTAGCAGTTCAGTCAAATATTGTAGTATTTGAGGTAAATTCAGTTTTCCAGGGTCCTGGCCCTTTTTCTCATTCCAGACACAAAAACGTTTCCATTTTGCGGAGTAAGCTTTTCTAGTTGATGGCCTTCTGGCCTCCAAAATGACATCCTGCACCTCCTTGGAGAGTAGGGCCTGCTGTGATGCTAAGGAATCTTCCATGCGGCTAGATTGAGTGTTTTTAGCTGACTGTGAAGAGTTTTGAAGCTGTGTTGAGTCAGAAGAAGAGGCAGGGTCCATGGTGGGGAATGCATCAGGCTCCTCAGGAGTGGGTACCAGTGTTGCCTTGGCCAGTCCGGAGCAATGAGGATCATCTTCAGTCTGTCTGCTCTGGTCTTCAATAGAACTTTGGGCAGCAGAGGAAGAGGTGGGAAGGCATAAACTGTCATTGATGTCCAGCTGAAAGAGAGAGCGTCCACTCTCCAGGCCTTTGGATGGAAGATCCTTGAGCAGAATTTTGTCAATTGATGATTTTTGTGGGAGGCAAATAGATCTATGTCTGGCCTTCCCCATTCTTGGATTATTTCTGTAAAAACTTTTGGATGCAACTTCCATTTGTGTGGATCTGTCATATTCCTGCTTAGGTTGTCTGCCAGCGTGTTTTCCTTGCCTGGCAAGTACTGTGCTTGTAGTTCCATTTGTAAGTCCATGGCCATGTTCCAAAGTGACATGGCCAGTCTGCATTGCGGGTAAGAATGTGTTCCTCCCTGCTTGTTTATGTACCACATAACTGTGGTGTTGTCCGTTCTTATCAATAGTTGACTTGGTTGTAGAAAGTTCTTGAAAGCTATAATAGCATTTATTACTGCTAGCATTTCTTTTTGATTGATGTGAAGGTGCTTTTCTTTTTGGGACCATTTGCCCTGAATGCACCGATCTGTCATGTGCACCCCCCAGGCGTAGTCCGAGGCGTCTGTTGTGATGACTTGATTTGCTTGAGGCTTGCTGAAAGGAAGACCTGTGTTTGTTTGACATGCTTGAGCCCACCACAGAAATTCCTTTTGCAGACATAGAATTAGTGGTATTATTGTTTCCAAACTGTGGCTGTGTTGAGACCATATGTTTTTCAGGTACCATTGTAGTTTCCTCATATGCAGCTTTGCACATGGGATTAGTAAGATGCAAGATGCCATGAATCCCAGAGCCTGCAGGATTTTCCTTGCAGTAAGCCTGGTGCAATTTGCTAGTGTTCTGAAGTATTGAATTAGTTGCCCCTGCTTCTCTGGCGTGAGGTAGGCCATCTGGGTGTTTGTGTCCAATTTGGCACCCAGGAAAATTATCTTCCGAGAGGGTATTAGCCTTGATTTCTTTTTGTTGACTGTGTATCCCAGAGAGTTCAATAACATTATTACATAAGCCAGATGTTTTAGAAGAATGTGCTTGCTGTCCGCTTGGATCAGGCAGTCGTCCAAATAGGGATATATTTGCACCCCTTGAAGTCTGCAGTAGGCAATTACTGATGCCAGGCATTTCGTGAATACTCTGGGTGCAGTAGATAAGCCAAAGGGCAATGCAGAGAATTGATAATGGGTTGAAAATGCAAGAAATCTGAGGTACCTTCTGCAATTTTGTCTGATAGGGACATGCAGGTATGCCTCCTTGAGGTCCAATGTTACCAGCCAAGACTCCTTGCCCAGCATGGGAAGAAGTTGCTGTAGAGTGAGCATCTTGAATTTTGGTATGAGTAGAAATGTGCTTAGGATGGATAGATCCAAAATAGGTCTCCAATCTTTTCCCTTCCTTGGCACCAGAAATAGCCTGGAATAAAAATCTTGACCTTGTTTGTGCGTAGGTACCTCTTGAATAGCTTTCATGTTTATGAGATCTGTAATTTGCCTTTGTGCCTCTGCCCTTTGATTGTGTGGCAGGTTTGGCATGCCTCTCATTTTTGGAAGGGTGTGAAAATGGAATTTGTAGCCTCTGTTTATAATGTCCAGGATCCATTTGTCCTTTGTGACAATATGCCAATTTTTTGAAAATAATGCCAGCTTTCCTCCCAAGGGGGCTGCCATTTGAGACCTGGTTGGCATGCAAAGGGGAAAGTCATTGGGTTTGCTTTCTGAAAGATTGCGAGTTGTCCTCACCACCTCTTTGTGTAGGAGCTTGCCATTGTCTGCCTCTATACGATCCTTGAATTGTCCTCTGCCCTCGGGCGCCTGTATCTGCCTCTTTGGGGTCTGTCTGTGGCAGGAAAGGACCAGTTTTGGAAGGCCAATTTCTACTAAAACGTGGGGGTTGAACCTGTAGAAATTCTTTCACAGTTTGCATTGATTTAGCCTTTTCCTCCATTTTCCTTAATACCTCCTCAGCATTAGCACCAAATAGTACATCCTTTTGAAGAGGGGCGTCTAGTAATTTAGCTTTGACATGATCAGGCAAGGCTTGTTCCTTGAGCCAGGCATGCCTACGTATGACTGATCCTGTAACAGCAGCTCTGCATGAGGCCTCTAGAGCATCAAAACCACATTGTAAGGTATGCTTACCCAGTTGTTCTGCACTATGCACCAAGTCCTGCAACTCCTTCAAGTCTGGTTGTTCAGGTTGTGACATTTTACTTTTCAATTGTGATAACAAAAACTGTTGGTATTTTAGCATATGAAACTGACAGTTTAAGGCCCTCATGGATAAGGTAGCCGAGGTATATACCTTTTCCCCCCACCTTTCTAAGGATCTGGAATCTCTCTCGGAAGGCAATGGATTTTTAGCAATGGAGGCCTTAACTCCCTTGGGGCCCTGTGAGATGGTTTCTGGGTCAGCAGCATGGCTCTTGTATAGAAATTGGTGAGAGTCAGGGACCCTGTAGTACCTGTCAGGCTTAACTGGAGCTGGAGGTAGAGAGTCCGGTTTAAGGCAGGCCTCCGAGTAAACATCATCTAGGATGTCCAAGACAGGAGGTATAGCCAGAGGCCTGTGCTGAGGAAGCAAGAGAAATTCCCCGAGCCTTTTCTTGGAATCAGAATAATCCTAGCCTTCCCAGTGGAAGTGTTCCCTTAAGTTATGCAAAGTTTCCCCAAATGAGTAATCCTCAGGGGGGGATACAGAAGGGGTGGACTCCTCCGCATCAGAGTCTTCAAAAGGGGAGTAAGAATGTTCCTGATCATCAGAGTGCTCTGAAATAATGGAGCCCTGATCAGAGGAGGGGGAATCTTCCTCCACTCTAGGCCTTTTGTCCGGAGGGGGCTGAGAACCTCTGATAAGAGTAATTAAATCCTCAGCCATTTTAAGCATCTGTTTCTTAGGCATGGGGCCTGGAGATGGGCCCTGTGTAGCTGGTCTCTTAGAGTGCATGGTTGCTTTAGACTTTGTGAAAGCCTTGATAGAGAAAGAAGAGGAAGGTCTGAAGACACCTTGGGTGGAGGTGGACCTGTCCACATTCTGAGTTTCAACGCCAACAGTGGCTTCGGTATCTGTAGTCGGGGTGTGGGCCGAGGAGCCTGCAACCTCGGGTACAGGAGACACCGTCAAAGACAGGTCGTCAGTAGGCAGGGGCTGCCTAGGCGCCTCACTGAAAACCGGACCACGTGTAGCCGGCTTTGGCATGGTGTCGGTAGAGGCCGCGGACCTCGCGTGTCAGTCCTTGTCTTTTCGGTTTTTAGACAAAACCGGAGTCGGAGTATCCGACGACATAGTATAGTTAAATGCTTTTCCAAAATAATGCTGGGCGAACTCCGCCCGACGCTTAATAGTGCGTTTGTTGAATGTAGCACAAAAGCGGCAGGCCGAGACCTCTTGGTCTGGGCCTAAACAAGGTATACAGAGGGAATGGAAATCCTTATGCGGTATTTGCTTCCCACAAGAAATACAATTATTAACTTTGTCTGACATCGGTCTGAGGCAAGAAAAGGTTCCCCAACGGGGTACTTAGCTTTTAAGAAGACTTCGGTTTCCAAATTTTCGTAATCTCAGGAGCTGGCCGACCGGCACTTGCGAACTGCTTCTGCTTCGGGCACCGCGCGGCAAGAAAGACTGAAGAAAATGGCGTCGGCTGGTTCTTTTATACCCCTGTCGCACTGACGTCAGGGAGGAGGCGACGACAAACGATGCCGGACCTAGACTGTGGAATTCGGCTGACCGTGGACCCGCCTGACGGCAGGAGAACCCATCTGTTATGACTGCAGCTGTATGCACGATGAACATCATGACTGTACTGTTTGTAGATGAGATGCTGAACAATCGGAGGGGGGACTGGTGACTTGTGGGCTGGAAGAGCATGGGTTTTGTCATGTTAGGGTTCATTATAAGCTGGGAATGTTTTAGCCATGAATCAACAGCAGGGAGACTGTTGTGTTATTACATGGACTTGTACTGATGGAGCACCGCATATCAGTGTGGAATCATCTGCATACTATAAAACGGAGGCATGTAGGGTAGCATTGTGTAGATTTTGTTAGTGATTAATGTGAAAAGAAGGGTACCAAGGATAGATCCTTGAGGTACTCCCAGTGTCATGGACAGCAGAGAAGAAAGGTTTTGTTGTCATTTTACAGTTTCTTGGCACCCAGTTAGGTAGTCCAAGAATCATGCAAGTGCAGAATGGCTTAGACTTAGTTCAGTGTGCATTTATAAGTTTATTATGACAGATTAGTTCAGTGTGCATTTATAAGTTTATTATGACAGATGGTGTCAAACACTTTAGATAAATCAAGAAAGATAGTACAGACTATTTTACCATCATTTCTGTGCTAATTTACTGTCAGTAAAAGTCATTAGAGTTATAGTAGTACTGTGAAAGGGACAAAATCCATGCTGGGTTTTGGACAGAAGTTTATAGGATCTTAGGAGGTTACTAGGCTATTGACCCTGAGGCCTTTGTAAGCCTAACCAAGAGTTTAGCCCATGTTTAGACAAGTCAGCACCAAAAGGCACTCTCCAGCAGGGACACAGGTGGAATCCCAGGGGTGTATTTTCTGTTTCCCATCCAGTTATCCAGGTTGCGTTTATAAAGGGATAATGAGGTACTCTGCTTGACATGGAGAGGGAGTCTATTCCACAGATGGGGGGAGTCTCTGGGACACAATTCTGTCCCGCCAACAAGTCCTATTGAGTTAGGAGATGGTCCACAACTTGTAAGTGAATGCATCTTTAAAGAATTTTAGACAAACGTGACAAGACAGCTATTGGCTGGTAGTTGGACAGTTCTGCTCAGTTGCCCCCTTTATGTAGTGGAATAATGTGTGAAATTTTCCAGATTGCTGAAACTTGGTGTTCGGAGACAGATCTGTTTATAAGGACTGATACCGGGTGGGAGGTGGCCTTTGCAGCATTTTTAAAATATTCAGCTGGTAGACTGTCAGCTGCTAGGGTTGTTGGTTTTAATTTTTAAGCAGGTTTTTGCATTGTGTTGGTTGGAAGGAAAATGTACTAATGTTTTTACTTGATGTAGGAAGAACTGGAGGGCAGGGTGGAGCTGTTATTTGAGAGAGCTAGTACTGTTTCAGTGAAATATCTATTAAATTGTGTAGCTATGACATCTGTATTGTCACAGGTCCAGGGAAGAGTGTACTGGAGTTACCTGGAGAAGAATTATTTATTTATAGCCACCCAAAACTTTTGTGGGCTATTTTGATGTATAGTTTGGATGTTATAGTAATAGTTTACTTTGCTTTGTTTAAATTTTTTTTTTTTACTTTTAAGTGCTTTGGATGCCTATTGAGCTGCTTGAGATTTGCTTTTTTTGACAGATACCAAGCCTTCTGTCTCCTTTTTAGCAGTGATCTAGTTTCTTTGGTTAGCCGTGGGGCAAAGTTTGAGTTTATTCTAATTGTTCTAGGTGGAGCTTAAAGATTTAGTATCACGAAACAGTATTTAACGGATTCAAAATTTAATAATGATCAGAACTTTTATTTTGATCTTTTAAAATAAAAGACTGATAGGTGCCAAAGTGTGGTATTCTTTAGACCTTCTGTGCCGAGTCTGCATGTCCTCCCTGCGTTTGTGTGGGTTTCCTCCGGTTTCCTCCCATGTTACAAAGACATGCATCTGGAGCATTTCTCCCCAGGCCTCTGCTGAAAATTGGCTTTGTTCCAAGTCATACATTCCTGGATAACAAATGTTAAATTAAATAAATAAAAAAATAAATAAATAAACCTCTGAAAAGAGTGCCTCCAAAGGAACCCCTAGACTGCAAAACAGTTAATGTTGAACAAAAGTATGCAATGTAGACCATGTTGCTACTGCACAAATTTCGTAAAATAAAGAATTTCTAAAGAACCCTTTTACAGTGGCAACAGATCTGGTGGAATATGCCTTAAGTTTGCATAGTAATCGGCAACTGTGATTTCAGCAAAAGTAAGATATGCATATCAGGAAGCCACCAAGACAGGGTGACTTCAGACACTCTTGACCAAAGTTTAACTGTAAAGTAAACAAAGCTGAAGTCCTTCCTGCAGGATTTAGTTCTGCGCAGGTAGAATCTAAGCCATTTACATCCAAGGTGTGCAAGATGTATTCCTTCATTCAAACGATTTGGAAAAAAGACTGGTAAATAAATCGTCTGGTTTGTGTTTGCATCAGAAGCCACTGTGGGAAAGGACAGGTTTATATAACCGGAAACTGTCCTTATGAAAAACTAAATTAAGGAGGTGTGGAAGATGGGGCCAGTAGCTCAGATACACTTCAGGTAGAAGGGACAGCAACCAGGAAAAAAAGCTGTCCAGGACAGAAACTTTAAGAGTGCCCAGAAATCTGTCTCGGTGACTTAGTTAACACTTCTAGCATGAAACTGAGATCTCATGGAAGTACCATTTTTCTAAATGAGGGACAGAGCAGGAAAATTCCCATGAGAAACATGAACTATTAAATGACTGCTAACTGCAGAAAAGCTGGAACAGGAGTCAAGTTAGCTAGGAAACTATCTGGAAAAGGAGTAGCAAAAAAATTATATGACGATACCCAAAAAAAGGGTTAATTAGTAGAACATATAAAATACTGCATGATAAACGTAGGAATTTATCAGAGGAGGTTAGAAAGGATTAGGAAGAGACTGGACAAGCAATTTACAAACAATGGGAGGATATATGTATGGCTCCCAAATATGCAAAGTCGAGAAAATTTAAAATTTTTGTTCAGAATTATTTTCATAGGTATTTTTTACCCGAAGCAGACTCCAAAGATTTTTTTTCCTCAGGCAGACTGCAAATGTTGGAGGTCAGATGGGGAAGAAAGAGGTAACTGGGAACATATTTTATGAGTGTGTAATGAGTTGGTAGATTTTAAAAATTCCCTACAGACTACTCTGTAGAAATATTGGGTGAGCAAACTGGTGCAACCAAGGAAATTTTTTTTTTTGAGCTGAGATACAGAAACAGAATTGCCTAGACATAGTAAGGCCTTGCAGAGTTTAATTCTGGTGGCTACCAAAAAAAAGCAATTACAAGAAATAATAGAAATGGAAATAAAAGTCTAAACCAACTGTAGTAGTAGGAGTGGATATATTAACAAAGAAAAAGAACTATAAGTGGGATCTTTAGAAAAGGGTAGGAGCAATTACATAGAAAAACATGAGAACTGTGGGAACAATACATTCAGAATTATGTTTTGGAGGAGGAATGAGGTTTAAAGGAAGGCAGGAAACAAATGAACTATTTAATGTCCGATTTACAGTTTCTGTATATAATATATGTGATGTATAATTTTTGCAAATGAAAATGTTAGTTTTTTCATTTATGTAAATGTAGGATTGCCTATGTCATAAGTGATAATTCAATAAAGAGGGTTCCATTAATCATACCCAGATCAAGAAATGCTTCCACTTAACCATAAAAAGAAGTAATGTACTCACCATAATGTTCCATGTTTGTTGTCCATCTCGCCGTTCATTCTTACATGGATGGTTTCGGAGCCGATCCTCGGCTCCGACTCGGCCAAATACACAGCTGGAAATCTCAAACTTGGCTCGTGGCAGGTAGGTATCCCATGATGCAGTGGTGCAACTACTCTCCAGATCTTGTTTGCTGCTAACTTACTAATGAAAGTAAATATATATATATATATATATATATCTATATATATATCTATATATATATATATATATATATATACATCTATATATATATATACATCTATCTATATATCTATCTATATATATATATATATATATATACATAAACAAGACCCCCAAGAGAAACAGGAACAACAAACTGAATCAAGGTAGTAGTAAAGATAACCACCACGTCCTCTAGGAATCTTTGGATGTGGGAAGGGAGGGAGGGTTCGTAAGAATGAACGGCGTGACGGAGAACAACATTGAACGTTATGGTGAGTACATAAGTTCTTTATGTTGTCCTATCGCGCATTCATTCTTACATGGATGGGACAGGATCCCTAGCAACTTTCCCCTGCATGGCTCACGAGAGTACACTTTTAAGCACAGTGGACCCAAAGGAAGCCCTGTCCCTGGAGGCCAAATCCACTTTGTAATGAGTGATAAATGTATGAGCTGCAGCACAAATGTCCATAGAAATTCTGGCCTGAAAATCAGATGACATAGCTAGTGCTCTAGTTGAATGACCCCTAACTTTGAATGGTAGCTCTCTATTACTGGAGGCATAGATAAAGGTGATACAATTCGACAGCCAGTTAGAAAGGGTAACTTTAGAAACCGGCATACCCTTTTTTGCCTCAGAAAAGGCGATGAATAATTCGATTTCCTGAAATCTTTTGTCCTATATAAATAGAATCTTGAGTTGTCTGTGCACATCCAACTGATGGAGTTTATATTCTGCCTTGTTGCTGTGGTTAGGGAAGAACACTGGAAGTTCAATGGATTGATTAATATTGGACTGAGAACAGACCTTAGGTATAAAAGGACGGATTAGTTCATAACGATACCCTGTCCTTGTGAAAAATCAGATATGGAAGTTTGACAGATAACGCTTGTAACCTAGCAGATGTCACAGCAACCAGAAAAATGGTTTTCCAGGAAAGAAATTTGAGGTCTGAAGATGAAGAAGGTTCAAACTGGGGCAATGTAAGTTGAGATAGGATAAAATTTAAATCCCAGAGGGAAGGGGTTCCTTAAAAGGAGGTCTCAATAAGGAGGCGCCTTTCAAAAACGCTTTACTCAACCTGTGTGATATTAAGTTAGAAGAAGGGTCACCAACCTGGAAATTTGAAATTGCAGCCAGCTGTACTCTAATGGTTGCTACAGCTGAACCTTGTTGGAAGAGTTCCGCCAGGAATTCTAGAATGGATTGAATATGCGCAGGAAAAGGGTTAATGTTTCTATTTTGAGCCCAGAGAGAAAATATTTTCCATTTGCTAGAATATAGTATTCTAGTAGAAGCTTTATTGAGGACATCAATGTGTTTAACTGTTGGAGTGAAATTTTGAACCCCCAGTAAATTGGAAGTGGAGAAGCCATGCTGTCAAGTTGAGGGTGTGGAGAGGATGAAGTGAGCCTGACATATGTGTCAGCAGGTCTGGAACTGGGGTCCAGAGTCCAAGGATTCTCCTGAAGATGAGGCCAAAGGAAGGGAAACAAAATCTGACAAGGTCAGTTTGGGGCAATGAGAATCATCCTGCTTCCCAAGGACTGTGCTTTCTGAATGACTCTGGGTATGAGGGGAAACGAGAGGAAAGGCATAAAACAGTCCCGAGGGCCAATAGTCTACAAGTGCATCTCTCGGTGTCTGCCCTGGCAGGGGAATTAGGGTAACGTAGCTGCTGCACTTGGCATTCATGGGAGTGGCGAAAAGATCGCAGCAAGGCTGACCCCATTTCCTGAAGATCTTTTCCACTATGTTATGGTTCAGAGACCACTCATGAGGCATCAGAAGTGCCCTGCTCAGCTTGTCTGCTATCATGCTGGACTTTCCTGGGATGTGCGTTGCTACTAGAAAGCGCCGTGAAGAAATTGCCCATTGCCAAACTCTCAGGGCCTCGCAACAGAGAGGATAAGATTTGGTTCCCCCTTGCTTGTTTATGCACCAAACCACCGACATATTGTCTGACTGTATAGCAATCATCCATAGAGGAAGAGAGTCGCAGAGTGCTTGCAACGCCAGAAGCACTGCTCTCATCTCTAGGACATTTATGTGCAAGTGGGCCTCATGCTCCTGCCATATACCTTGGACTGTTCTTCCCAGATAATGCCCCCCCATCTGGGAAGCGTCTGTGGTTACTTTAGCAACTGGTGGTCAAGGAATAAAGGGTCTCCCGATGGTCACATGGCTTGACTGAATCTACCACCGTCAGTCCTTTTTGCATGACTCTGTTATTCTGATGAGGTGAGACACAGGGAGCTCTTGAAGCGACCACTGGGAGAACAAAAGCCACTGTGGGATTCTCATGTGTATTCTAGTGAGGGGAACAAGTGTTATGGTGGAAGCCATTGATCCTAAAAGTTTCAGAACTACCTTTGCTTTTACACCTTGTCCTTGGGTAGAAGGTGAAGTACTTGTTGCCTGAGGGCTGAAATTCTGTCTGCTGGAAGACATGTCATCAGGGAAACAGTGTCTAGATCTGTGCCTATGAATGTAATATGTTGACAGGGCAACAAGACAGATTTTTGTAAGTTGACTGTTATGCCTAACTGAGCACAAATTTTCAAAGTCACATCCCTGGCTTGCTGGAGTAGATGCTTGGTGGTAGAGTTAGGAGCCAGTTGTCAAGATATGGAAACACTTGGAATCCCAGATGCCTCAAGTGAGCCGTGACTACTGCCATACATTTGGTGAACACTCTGGGGGCTGTAGTGATACCAAAGGGCAGAGCTCAGAACTGATATTGACTGGCTCCTAGCTGGAAGCGTAAATGACTCCCTGATGCTCTGTCCATTTTTATGTGGTAGTATGCGTCTTGGAGGTCTATCGAGCACATCCAATCGTCTTTCCCTAAGAAGGAAAGTATTGACTGTAGTGTCACCATTCGGAACTTTGACTTCTTGACAGATGCGTTTAACTTGCTTAGGTCTAATATGGGTCTCCAGTCCCCTGTTCTTTTGGCACCAAAAAGAATCGTGAGTAAGTTCAGAATCCTGTTTGGTCTGCGGGGACATCTTGGATTACTCTTTTGTCCAGCAACTTTTGGATTTCTATAGTTGCTTGCTCCCTTAGGATTGGGTGGAACATTCGGGATTATTCTGATCTGTGGGACAGAGTGGCAAAAAGGAATGTAATATCCTCTAGATATTATTCTTAGTACCCACTTGTCTCTTGTGATACTTGGATAGGCTTCTGGGTACAAAGACAAACGTGCCCAGACTGCCTCCAGAGTAGAGTAGTCGGGCCTCCTTTCAGGAGCGCTGATAGGAAAGTCCGCGAAAGGAATCACGTCGTCCTGGTTTTGCGGACCCCCCCCCTGCCTCTAGGACGTCTATCATTATTACCTCCCCTCTGCCCCTAGGGAAGGATTCACCTCGTGCATCTTGGAAAGCTCCCTGGGATCTTTTGAACTACATTTTCCCACTCTTCTGACCTTTAGGATAAGGTCTTGAAGGTACAGAGCATTTTCCCTTCCTGCTAGCATCTGGTGAGTGTGTCCTTTACTTTGGGACCAAAGACTGAGGAACCATCAAAGGGGGCATTAGTAAAGGTAGATTTAAAGGGCTCTGCAAAATTGCACAAGCGCATCCAAGAGTGTCTCCTGAGGGAAACGCCTGAACCCGATGCCCTGCTCGATCCATCCGCTGTCTAAGATATCAGCCTCATGGAAGAGTTGACTATGGAATTTAAGGTGGACAGCTAGGAATAGACCTTCTCATTCACCCCCGGAGCTAATGTACCTTGTAGATTATCTCCTAGCTCTTTCAGGAGATCTCTTTGTAGCCTTGTAAAGTGAGTTAGGTAGCTCAGCGATCAGAGTGTAAAAGTCGCTGACGAAAAGAGCCGCTTCACGTATCTGTTCATCATTCGAGAATCTTTATTCGGAGGATGGACAGATGAGGATGTCTCCAAGAGTTCCTTCTTGGTGGCTGCTGCCACCACCATAGCATCTACAGGTACACCCACTGTGAGAAAATCCTTTCCGGTAGGGGCTGACAAAAACTTGTTTGGCCTCCGAGGGACTGGTTCCACTGCGTCAGGGGACTCCCACGCCTTTCGACTGACCAAGTCCATTAGTTCGTTGAAAGGCAGAGGACACCCAGGAGGCCGAAGGTTGAGATCCAAAGGCCTTCAGGTACACTGACTCCTCCTCAGAAGGGGTGATGGCCTTCCAGCCGCCTCCCTACTTTAGGATATATGCAAATGAGATATCATCAGAGGATGACCGTTGGGATCCTTCTGACTCCTCGAGGTCAGTCTCTGAAGTGACAGACCCATCCAGGGAGTCTATACACTTCCTCTTGCAAGTTCTTTTCCGAGGGGGTTCTTCAGAAGGATATTCTGGGGAGGCCGCGGAAGAGAGGGGTTTACCCAGTGGGGTATCCTGAGGCTCTGGATCTCTGCTGTCCTGTGGATGGGGTGGTGCCAAGACAATAGCCGGTGCCTTAGGGGGACGAATACTGGTATCTTTATGTAGAGCTATAGGGGTAGACAGCACAGTCCTCATCAGCTCGAAAGCAGACCCCGACGGCTCTGAAGACGTCCCCGGCTCAGAGGAGACAGAGGATGCCCCTGGACCCAGGGAGATGGCTCCGAGGCTGATGGAGCCGAGCTCAACCGAGCCGAAGCTCCAAGGGATAGACTTGACACCAAAGAAGTTCGGGCCTGAGTGTCCCCCTTGGGGCCGGCCGGAGAACCTTGGCTCCCAGACACTCCGGACAGCGCAGAGAGAGTCGGAGGAATTGTCGGCTCCATGATCACCGAAGAGGGTCCCGGAAAGTACAGTTGTGTACACTTACCATAAATGTAGATGTTCGAGTGTATTCACTGTTGCAGTCATCACACATGGGTTATCTGCCTGCAGGTAGCCCTCAGTCGGCCCAAATACCAGAGACTTAGTATTTCTGTGTCAGATGCTGTCGCTCCAGGACTGACATCAGTTCATCAGGGGTATAAAAACAAGCAGCTGACGCCATTATCAGTTTTTCTTGCCCCAAATGTCAGGAGCCCCCAAATAGGGAGCTAAGTTATGGTGGGGCCAACACTACCAGTAAAGAGTAAATACCAATACCCCTGAAAGGGATGAGTAATAGCCATAGAGAGGGAAGAGAGAAAAAAAAACGGGTCTGGTGGGAGGGAAACCAGGACTTCAACAGTGAATACACTCTACATTTATGGTAAGTGTACACAACTGTACTATGTTCTTCGTGTTTCACTGTTGCAGTCATCACACTTGGGTGGATTCCCAAAGCTGAAAAAGGGTGGAGGCAGTCAAGAAGAGTTAGAGCTGGCTAGTATGCCTTGCAGGACTGCTGTTGCAAAACCTGCCCTGGATTTGGAAAAGATAGGCAGGTGGTAATGCTTGGTGAAGGTGTGTACTGAACTCCAGGTAGCAGCTTCCAGGATGTCCCTGGTAGGGACTCCCCTGAGAAATGCTGTAGAGGTAGACGTTGCCCTAGTGGAATGTGTTCTGACCCCCTGAAGGGTTGGTTTCCCATGGTGCTTGTAGCAGAAATGGATGCAGTGTGCTATCCATTTGGAAATTGTTTGTTTTGAAATGGCCTTGCCCTCTGCCCCTGTTGCACAGCCGACTAGTAACAGGTCAGATTTTCTGAAGGGCTTAGGACTATCAAGGTAGAATCTGAGCTGTCTGTGCACATCCAAGGAGTGTAGGATCCTTTCCCCTTTATTTTGAGGATTAGGGAAGAAAGCTGGCAAATGGATGGATTGGTTGAGAGCCACACTGGACACCACTTTATGCATGAAGGAAGGGTTAGTCCCGAGAGAAACCCTGTTAGCATGAAAAATAATGAAGGGTTCCACAGCCATAAGTGCTTGCAGCTCAGACACTCTTCTAGCTGAAGTGATGGCCAGAAACAAGGTGTTTTCCAAGAGAGGAATGTTAAGTCTGCTGATGCAGCAGGTTCAAAGGGGGGAAGCGTCAGCTTTTCTAGTACAAAGTTAAGGTCCCAAGCAGGGGTGGGTGCTCTCCTTGGTGGCCTTAAGTTGTTTGCCCCTCTCAGGAACCGTTTGATAAGAGGGTGCGAGAAGAGAGGTGGCTCAGTGTTATAATGAGCCGAAATGGCTGAGGCATGTATCTTAATGGAGGAGAAGGACAGGCCTTTGTGGAGTAGATCTGCTAAGTAATCCAGGATTATAGGCAGGGAAGGCAGAGTTGTGTCCTCTCCTTTAGGCAGAATCCAGGAGCAGAACCTTTTCCACTTATCAGCATAGGATTTTCTTGTACTGGGTCTTCTGGCTTCAAGAATGATGTCCAGCACCTGCTTGCTTAGGGTTGCTGGGGGAGAATTCAAGGAATAAGCCAGGCTGCAAGATTTAGGGTTTGCAGTAGTGGATGCAAAATCTGTCCCTCGTGCTGAGACAGCAGGGTTGGGTTCTGGTGTAATTGCCAGGGTGGCACTGGTGACAGGCTGCGCAGAAGTGGGTACCAGTGCTGGAGTGGCAATCAGAATTGTCCTTGGTCTGTCCGGTCTTATCTTGAGTAATACAACTGAGAGAAGGGGCAGAGGGGGAAAGGCATAGATTGAGAGATTTGCCCACTGAAATGATAGGGCATCCACTTTCCAGTCCTGCTGTGAGGATTCCTGTGCAGAATTTGCTGAACTGGTGCTTGTAGGGGGAGGCAAAACGATCCACCTCTGGGGTCCCTCGTTTCTGAATCAGAAGATTGAAGGTGCTGGGCTCCAATTACCACTCGTGTGGGTTTAGGAGATTTCTGCTTAAGTCTGCCAGTCAGTTGTGTTTGCCTGGCAGGAATTGAGCTTGCAGATGGACTTGCATGTCCAAGGCCATGTGCCACAGGGCCATGGCTAACCTGCAGAGTGGGTAGGAGTGGGTTCCCCCCTGCTTGTTGATGTACCACATAACTGTGGTGTCTGCACAGCTGGCATCTCTTTTTGGTTGATGTGCAGATGAATTTGACTTGGGCTCCAGTGGCCCTGAATGTATTTGCCATCCTCCCCAGTCATAGTCTGATGCGTCTGTGGTTAGGGTCTGGGTGGAGTGGGGTTGAGAAAAGGGCAGTCCCTTGTTGTGGTATCATGCTTCTGCCCACCAAAGGAACTCTGTCCTTAGACAGGGTATGATAAGAATGACTGTTTCCAGGTCCTGAGAATGTTGGCACCAAAGACTTTTTAAGTACCACTGAAGTTTCCTCATATGCAGTCTTGCATATGGAATTAGCAGCATACATGAGGCCATGAACCCTAGGGCCTGCAGTATTTTTCTTGATGATAGCTGGGTTCTGGTGGCCATTTGTTTGAAGTAGGCTGTCAGATAGACTTGTTTTTCTGAAGAGAGGAATGCCATCTGGGATGTTGTGTCCAAGCTTGCTCCCAGGAATACAATCTTTCGACTGGGTACCAATTTTGACTTCTTATCGTTGATGGTGTACCCTAAGGAAGTGAGAAGGTGTTTCACAAATGTCAGCTGCTGCAACAGCAATTCCTGACTGGTCACCCAAATCAGGAAGTCGTCCCAGGCATTTTGTGAAAACTTTGGGTGCAGTAAATAAGCCAAAGGGAAGTGCAGAGAACTGGTAATGCATAGATCCTGCCCTGAAATGTAGATACTTCCTGCATCACTCCCTTATGGGGATGTGCAGATAGGCTTCTTTTAAGTCTAGGGTGACTAACCAGGTATCCTTGGCTAGCATAGGAAGATGATGTTGCAGGGTAAGCATTTTGAATTTTGGTACCACCAGGAAGGTGTTAAGAACTGAAAGATCCAGGAGTGGGTGCCAAGAGCCCTCTTTCCTCTGTACCAGGAAAAGTCTGGAGTAGAATCCTTAACCCTCTGTTCTACTGGAACCGGCCGAATAGCTGTGATATTGAGCAGGGAATCTACTTGGCTTCGAGCCTCTGCCCACTGGTCTGGAGGAAGGTCTGGAAACCCACTTGGAGTTGGCAGTGAATGGAAATAAAATTTGTACCCCTGGGATACAATGTTGAGGACCCACCTCTTGTGAGATGGACATCCAATTTTTTGCATGAAGGGCAAGTTTTCCTCCTAGGGGCACTAGCAATTGGGAAGGGCTGGGGAGTACAGTAAAGAAGTCATTGTGAGTTTTTTTCCGTAAGGATGTGGCTTACCACTCCCTGCTTTAGGGGTGGGGGCACTACATTGCTTAGATCTCTGCATACCTGAGACTGTAGTCTGGGTGGTCTGTTTTCCCTGGATCTGGTTTGAGAAGGCCTGGAGGGGGCTGGAAAGGACCAGTGTTTGGAAGGGCAATGCCGACTGTATCTAGGGGGTTGCACTTGGAAGAATTCTTTAACATTCTCCATAGACTTAGCTTTTTCTTACATCTTTTTAAAAACCTCTTTTGCTTTGGTGCCAAACAAACTGTCCTTGTTCAAAGCAGCGTCTAGTAACTGATTTGACATGGTCTGGCAATGTCTGCTCCTTGAGCCAAGCATGTCTTCTCAGTACAGATCCAGTGACTGCTGCCCGGCAAGATGCTTCTAGGGCATCAAAGCCAGATTGCAAAGTATGTTTACTGACTTGGCTTGCAGAGTGCATAAGCTCCTGCAATTCTTTATTTTCTGCACAGTCTGTAAAGGTTGCCAGTTTTTGTTTAATAAGTTCCATAATATGCTGCTGGTACTTCAGCATGTGAAACTGACAATTCAATGCCCTAATAGCAAGAGTTCCCAAGGTATAGACCTTCTTACCCCATCTGTCCAAAGCTCTGAAATCCATGTCCGAAGGGGTGGGACTCTTGGCTGTAGTAGCCTTGATACCTTTAGGCCCCTGGAAAATTATCTCTGGGTCAGCAGTAGGATTCTTGAAAAGAAATTTGTGAGTGTCAGATACTCTGTAGTACCTGTCTGGTTTCCTAGGAGCAGGAATTAAAGTGTCAGGAGTAAGACTAGCTTCCATAAAAACATCAACCATAACCAGGACAGGGGGTATTGCTAAAGGCCTGTGCTGAGGCAACTCTAGGAATCCTCAGAGTCTCTTTTTGGACTGAGGATAGTCTTGGCATTCCCAGTGGAAATGCTCTCTTAAGGTATGTAGGTTTCACCAAAAGAAAAATCCTCTGGAGGGGAGGCAAAGGGAATGAATTCCTCTGCATCTGAATCCTCATAAGCAGATAAGGGGCATGTCTTCATAATCAGAAATCTCAGAGTCATCGGATTCCTGGTCTGTAGAAGCTGTAGGGGACTGGTCTCTTTCTCTTAGTAGGGGAAGGCTGACTTCCCCTAATCAGCATAATAAGATGCATTTGTTTTTGTGGCATGGGAGCAGGCACATGTGCTTTGGTCATTGGTTTTCTAGGTGTAGTGCGTACTCTGGGCCTAAGAAACTCGGTAGTTTTGGTTAAAAAAGTCATCGTTTGAGTCGAACATCGGTTGAGCGAAGAATGCCTCAGAAGCCGGTGCCTGCACAGTGGCTCCGGACCCATCCAAGGTAGAGACCTCCGCAGGTTCCATAGTCAAAGAGTCTCGTGGCATACCAGACTCCGAATGGGTCTTGGTAGAGGCCTGCGAATCCACTGAAGTGGGCATCAGGGGCTGCGAAAGCACTGAGTACCGGGCGGACTGGAGACTAGCTTAACGGAACTGTCGTCGGCAGCTTAGGACCTATGTGGTCTGCCTCTGTCTTTATCCTTGTATTTTTTCGGAATATTGGTAGTTGGATGGCTTACCGTAGCCATTTCAGAATACAGAGATTGAGAGCGAAAGAATTCAGCGACAAAGAGAGCCCGACGACGAATGGTTCGGGCATTAAACAAGGCACAAAACCGACAGCAAGGTACGTCATGGTCTGGGCCTAAACAGGTAACGCAGTAAGAATGAAAATCTCTGTGAGGCATTTGCTTTCCACAGGCAAGACAATTATTACCTTTTTCTGACATTGGTTAGAGCAAGAAAAAAGGATCCCCAATGGGGTACTTAGCTTTAGAAGACTTCAGGATTATTCAATTCGTAAACGAAAATTCAGGTAGCGGCTGACCGGCACTTGCGAACTGCTTCTGCTTCAGGCTCCTCAGCAAGAAAGACCGATGTAATGGTGTCGGCTGCCTGTTTTTATACCCCTGACAACCTGACGTCAGTCCTGGAGCGACAGCATCCAATGCAGAAATACTAAGTGTCTGGTATTCGGGCTGACTGAGGGCTACCTGCAGGCAGATAACCCAAGTGTGATGAATGCAACAGTGAAACACGAAGAACATCAGACTGTTCTACAGTACGTGGTACCAGGCATTAAGGCTCCGAGGGTCCAGCTTGGCTCGGAGGAACAACTGTGGATGGTAAGGCTTTAGAATGCTCCAAGACCTGATGGGTCAGAGCAGAGAACAATTTGGCTAGCACCGGCGACTTCAAGAGCCTGTGCACCACCCGCTCCACATCATCAGATAGGCTCCTAGTGGACCTGGAGAATATAGAAGGAGAACGAGACCTGTTCAAAATGAAACGTCAATGGACCGGCTCCAAGAAGTGGCATCTTGTGGCTCAGAGGATCGTGGAGCCGAAGAACCAGGTTGTCGATGATGACTTCTGACGGTTCATAGGGCCTTGGAACCGAGGAGGTACGTGTCTTAGAAATTTTAGATAATTTTTCTGAAGGCTCTGGCTGAGCTGTATAAACAGGTGATGGTCTTTTAGAAGTTTTGTCCCTCTTTGAAGAAGATGACGAAGAAGCAGCAGCACTCTACAGCTTCCTCAAAGGTTGGCTTTAAGAACCCCTTGAGAATCAATTTGTTTCTCCTTTCCTGTAACACTCTAGCACTAAAGGAGTGACAAAGTACAATCCTCCTGCAAATGAATAGCCCCCAGACAGTAAACGCAAATAACATGTCCATCAGTAACTGACATCTTTTGTGTACACATTTTTTATAGCCCAAAGGCTTATGCTCTTTCTCTCTCTAGAGTCTTTAGACATGATAGAAGAGAGTTCCCAAACAAAACATGACTTTTCAAACTGTGAAAGACCACACATGCTAAACTAAAGAACATTGCACTTCTAAGAAAAGGCAAATTAGCACTCTAACCTAATAAACATTCCACATCGAAGAAAATATCACAACAGAAACTTGACAAGGATAGCACTAGGGCCTGTAACTGAAATGGACCTAGATACTAGGGATAACACACTAACTGCTAAACTACCAGCCCTCTAACTAAAATGGGCGATTGGCTCTCACTTAAACAAGCTAAATATCAACTACTACCAGATATCAACTATAGGAAAAGGGAAAATAAACAGCACACCACTACAATAACTATGGGATACAACCAGGCCTGTGAAAAAAAACGATGGCCAAAAAGCAGCACCAACCACAGGAGGAGAAAAGAGTAGCTACATGCTTAATCTAACTATTTAGATACACTAGGAAACACTATAAATGCAAAAACTACTAGAAATTTTAGCTAATAAAGTGAAAAAAGACTAAACTTAGCCATGGCCAAGAAGAGCACATCCAACCTCGTAAAACAGCAAACTAGAGCTGGAGAATTGCACCACTGCATCATGGGATACCTACATGCCACGAGCCGAGTTTGAGATTTCCAGCTGTGTATTCGGCAGAGTCGGAGTCGAGGATCGGCTCCAAACCCATCCATGTAAGAATGAAGGAGAGCTAGGACAACATAACATTAAAGCGTATGAGTAGATTCCTTCTAGGATGCAGATGGAATACCAACCGTATAAGGCTGGGTTATTAACCATCACTGGAAGAGGAGAAACCAAGCAGTATATGAGGTTGTGAAGATTCGGGTGAGGTTCCTAGAGGGGTGGGATAGTAGATAATGTCTGGAATCCAAAACCATGGGGCTCCCTGATGTGAGGCCTTAGAAGGTGTATCAGTATGCATGTATGCCTTTAAGAAGCTTTCCAGGAGCTTACACAAGTGTATAAATACTGAGCACGTGTGAGCCTGACTGCCATTTTGTAGTAAGCTGTCGAGATGCAAGCATGCATGTCTGTGTGGTCTGTCAGTTAATCAATTTGTTTATATTTTGTACTGCTGCTATCCATCCTGACGGGTTTCTATGTAATAAAGCATATAAAAAGAATGACCCCGTCTGTCTTCAATTGTAAACCAAGATGAGCGACAGAAGAGGAAACCAAGAGAGACAGTGAGGCTCACAGTGACTGATTTGTTCAGTTCCTGCAGAAATCTGGGGATTAGGGATAAAGGGGTATAAGTAGCTCAAGAGGCCATTGTTCGACCAGAGCAATGCTCTGAGACTGCCTCTCCAGGGGATCATGGTAAAGAATTTACTGAATTTGGTGCTGGATAGGGAAGCAAAAAGATAGCAGCAAGATGGCCCCAGTGATTGAAAATCTGTTGTGCCACCAGTAGACTGACAGGCCACTTGTAAGGCATCAGGATGGACCGGCTGAGCTTGTCCCATCTTCCTGGGGATGCGAAGCAATCTTTCACTGCAACAAACTCATCGATACCCAGGATAAGGAGTAAGAACTGGTTCTACCTTGCTGGAGGATGTGCCAAACTGTCATGTTGTCTGGATAAAAAAATCTCCTCTGGACAAAGGCAGTCCTGTAGCCCCTGTAATTTGAGGAGAACTGAGCTCATCTCCAAGATTTTGATAAAGAAAACAAGAAGTCATGTACTTACCATAACGTTCGATGTATGTAGTCCATCTCGCCTCACATTCTTACTCACGGGTTCGGAGCCGAATATCGGCTCTGACTCTACCAACTTTTATTTTCTAGCACGAAGTCTCTTATTGGCTGGGCTAAACAGGTATCCCATGTTGCACTGCTTCATAGCCCCAGATCTAGTTTGCTGCCAACCCACAATCACACCTCATGCATAACAATAACCCACTACAGTAGAACACTATCAAGGGGAATAAGAAAAAACAACTACCAATGAAGGGTACTCAAACGCCAATTCCAGCCTCCAAATCCTCCAGGAAGGGGGCAGGTGGGAGGGTACGTAAGAATGTGAGGCGAGATGGACTACATACATCGAACGTTATGGTGAGTACATAACGTCTTGATGTTATGTAGTCCAATCTCGCCTACATTCTTACTCACGGGACAGCGTCCCCAGCACCTCTATCCTGGGAGGCTCAAAGGAAAATACTCCTGAGGACTGTGGAACCAAAGGAAGCCCGGCCCCTAGAAGCCACGTCCAGTTTGTAATGAGTAATAAAGGTGTGTGGGGAAACCCACGTGGCTGCAGCACAAATATCATCCAAGGAAAGTCTAGCATGGTAAGCTACTGACGCAGAAACAGCCCTAGTAGAGTGAGCTTTTCAGTGCTTCTGTGGATCCCTAGTGATATCTGCATTGCTTACTGTACTTATTTCCTTGTTTCACTTGAAAGAAAGTTACTGTCTGTCGTTTTTGCATTTAAGTTACCTCTAACACATTGCATTTAAGTTACCTGGCACTTGCTCACTAAAGCAATTATTTAAGTCAGCACTAAAAAATTAAAAGCACTACACCCTCACCAACTCCCCTTGAGTACCTTGTTCCCTATTGGCCCTTTTTTTCAATTATAAAGAAATTCCCAATACTATTCTAGCATGTACAAAGGTCAGTTTGTCAATCTCCTTTCCAGTCCAGCTGGTGAATCTGGGAATCTTGAGGCAATGTTACAACTGCCTCGTACACAGACAACCCTCTCCTCCTCCCAACAAATTCCAACACATGTGAGAGATGCAACCATATAGCCAAACTGGAGGCTAAGCTCTCTCAACTCAGTAATGGCATAACCAGTCAGGAGGAGAAGGAAACCACACTCACTACAATTCCAGTCTCACATAGACCTACCACGACAGCAAACCAAACACATAAACACACAAAAACATACTCGGAGGCTCTAAATAAAAATCTGCCTAAGCAGCAGAGACCTCCAAAGCAGACACCCAAGCAACCGCTACCCCAAAACAAGTGCAACACATAGCTCACAAAGCCAGTGTGCCGAACAGTCACAGCCCTTAAGGCTAAACAACACACCTGATACACTTGTAATAGGTGACTATCGTCAGGCACACTGACGTCCTGCTCACCAGGCTGAACAAAGAGAAGGTCACGGTGAGCTACCTGTCGGGTGCTAGGATCCGCCACATAACACAAGCACTCAGGTCACTCCAAGGCAAGTACAAATATGACTCAGTCATTGTCCATGCTGGTGTGAGAATGACCTGAGACGTACCTCCCTGGACTACATGAAAAGAGACATAGAGGAGCTCTCTGAGCATGTAGCCCAGGCCGGTATGACCCTGATCTTGAGTAGCATCTTACCCTCACCAAGAACGATGCCACAAAATGAAGACAAGATGATCAATTTCAACAACTGGCTTAAGTATTGGTGTCATTCAAAGGGGATCCAATGCCTGTCAGCCTGGGATGACATGCTCGACAAGCCACGATGCTTTGCTAGCGACGGCTTGCACCTGTCACCCCTGGGCTTTCGGATATTGGCAAAGGCTCTTGCTACCCCCACAGTGCCTTTTTTAGGCAAGGCTCAAAAGACGAACCCACCTCCATAGGTATCACAAGGGATAAGAAACTAAGAGTAATGCTACTCAACACCAGAAGTCTAAACCTCAAGATGCACTTTTCGAAACTCTCCTTAGCATGGAGAACATCGATATCTGTGCAGTAACAGAAACCTGGTTCAAGGCTCCCGAGAGCACCCCAGCACTACCAGGTTATACCTCATACCATGCTTTTCATCCCCAAAACTTGGACCGAACCACAAAAGGAGGGGGGAGCATCAATATTCGTCAAAGATACCCACACCTCCAGGTTGGTGGCACAGCACGAAGTACCAGAGACTATCCATGTGCAACTAACAGTGGGTAAAATTGCCTTCCAGTTTATAGCCTGCTACAGACCACCCTCCCAAACCCAGGAACCCCACTCGGCCTTCCTGAGAACACTGGAAAATATGAAGGTCTCTCCAAACACCATTATACTGGGCGACTTCAACTACTCAAACATAGACTGGGAGCATTACTCTAGCTCCAACACCCTAGCCCAAATGTTCCTAGAATTTATAAACTCAAATGCTATGAACAACGTGTTACCACTCCCACAAGAGGGGAAAACATACTGGACCTGATCATCACCAACATGGGGACTCTATGCTCCAGACCAGAAGTGTATCCCTCACTGGTAAGATCAGACCATAAACTAATCTCACTGGATATTCACATCCCGACCTCACCCCCTTCCCAGAAAACCACAGTGAAAAACTTCTCTAAAGCAAATTTCACACTCCTCAAAACCGAGGTGGAATCCTTCAAAGCCCCCGGGCCTGTGGAAAATACGGCCCAGACCGCAGAATCCTGGAAAATACGGCCCAGACCGCAGAATCCTTTATAAACGCATTCTATGAACACCTTCAGGAATGCATGGATCATGCAATCCCAAATAAAGCCAAGACCCAATCCTCCAAAGGCAGACATCCTGTCTGGTGGACCCCAGCCATAAACAAACTATACAATAGAAGGAGAAAGCTACTACATGATAGAGCAAAATCCCAAAAAGGGAAGGCATCTCTGATCAGTATTAGCAAAAAACTACGGGCACTCATAAAATCGTCTAAGGCTAGCTTCGAGAGAAAAATTGCACAGGACATTAAGGATAATCACAAGGCTTTCTTTAGTTATGTTAGGAACCTGGGTGGGAATTCCCAGATATGCTCAGAATTAGTCCAAAATGACAAAAATACACCAAACCCACAGACACTGCCAACATCCTAGCTGACAGGTTCAGCGCAACCCCACCAAAGGGCAAATATCTATCCCAGCAGAGTGCTGCCCCCTGACATCTCAGATGCTCAGGTAAGAGCCGTCCTCTCCAAAGCAAAAAACACAGCATCAATGGGACCAGACGGTGTCCCGGGCTGCGTCCTACATGAACTCCAAGAGCAGCTAAACCCAAACATAAAACTACTGTTCAATCTCAGCCTTATTACAGGATATGTACCCAAAGAGTGGCGTACAGCAACAGTGGTCCCTCTCCACAAAGGTGGTGCCTCAACAGATCCTGGAAACTATCGCCCCATAAGCCTGACTAGCTTGGTCTGCAAAGCTATGGAAAGGATCATCATGGACCTCATAAATAAATATATTGGGGACCTACAGACACTGGATCCTACCCAGTTCGGCTTTGTTAAGGGCAGATCCTGCCTCTTAAACCTGGTCGATTTCTTTGAAACAGTCACCAAGGCCATTGATGAGGGGAAGGTGATCCACACAGCCTACCTGGACCTCGCAAAAGCCTTGATACAATACCCCACTCGGGCATTGTAGATAAGCTCACCAGCTTAAATATAAACCCCTATGTCACTAGATGGGTTGCAAACTGGCTCAAGGATAGAACCCACATGGTTAGAATTGCTGGAGCCATGCCAGACTCCAAACCAGTTACAAGTGGCGTCCCACAAGGCTCAGTCCTGGGACCTCTCTTGTTCGGTATATATTTCTCGGAGGTGCAGGCCAACACGGAAGGACTGTGGCTGACCAAGTTCGCAGATGACTGCAAACTGGGCGCCATAATCGACTCTCCAGCCGACACAAGCATCCTCAAACAGACAACTGGTGCCAGAGCCATGGCTTCAGGCTAAATGCCAAAAAGTGTATAGTCATCCCCTTTGGCAAAAACAAAGTGCCCACAAATTACCACATAGGTGGTAATCCATTAAGTACAGAAGAAGTAATTAGGGACCTGGGGACCCAAGTTGATAGCAATCTCTCATTTGACAATCATGTGGCCAAAGTGGTTAGAAAAACATTTTATATTATATAGCCCACCTAATCATGAAGGGTTTCACATCTAGACAAGGGGAGGTCATCTTGCCTCTTTACTCATTCCTCATCAGGCCCATAACTGAGTATAATGCCCCTTTTGGGATGTACCTTACCAGACACCTGCAACTGGAAAGACCCCAAAAGTACCTCACCAAGAAGATCAAAGGGCTCAAACAGATGCCATATGCTGCCCGGTTAAAGAAACTCCAGCTCTACTCAGTGGCATACCGCCTGCTCAGAGGCAATCTGTGCCTGACGTATAAAGCCATGTCCAACCCGGAATTAATGGACATGCTACACCTCAGAAAATCCAAATCCCATCGAGCTATGTGCTCGAGAGACTTGAACCTCAGCACTAAAATAAATAGGACATGCTGGAGGGACAGATTCATAACCGAGGTTCCCTTCACTCTGGAATAAAATCCCAGTCCAGGTTAGGCAGAGTCCCTCATTGACTCTCTTTAAGAGGAATCTTGATGAGTGGATGGGAGATCGTAGGTTTACCCCGGGTATCACTTCTGTATCACTGTTAGACAGAGGCACAGTATACTAACCTCGAAAAAGGGCATAGCAAAATTAATTTAAAATGGGTGGCGAAAGCCAAACACACTCTGGCTAGGCTTATAAATGCCCTAAGGCAGATAGCCTAGTATGAACCTTGACGGGGAACGGTAGATTTCTGCCTGTCGAGGAGTAAATAAAGGAAATACAACTTGAAATCCATCTGGAGATTGTAACCTTGGAAATAGGGGATCCTGCTCTACTTTCTGAAAAAGACACAAACAATTGGTCAGCTTTAGTTGTTTTGTCTGTGTAAGTAGAATCGTAATTGCCTGTGTAAGTCCAATTGATGAAATCTAAACTCTGCTTTGTTCGAGAATTGAGGGAAGAAAACTGGCAGCTCAATAGACTGATTGAGATTAACAGTAGATGTTACTTTAGGAAGAAAGGCTGGATTAGGTCTAAGACAAACCCTGTCCTTATGGAAGATTAAATACGGGGGTTTGATGGACAGAGCTTGAATCTCCGACACCAGTCTAGCTGATGTGATGGCTATTAGGAAAACAGTCTTCCAAGACAGAAACTTTAACTCACAGGAGGCAGCCGGTTCGAAAGGTGGGGAAGTCAAGGCTTGCAAAACAAAGTTTAGATCCCAGGGCATGATGGGTTCTGACACAGGAGGCCGGAGTAACAAGGTGCCCTTCAGAAAGGCCTTACAGAGTTTATGTGCCATAAGGGAAGGCTCGTAGGAGGTATGAAAATTAGAAATAGCAGCCAGCTGCACTTTAATGGTAGCAGGGGCAGAACCTTGCCGAAAGAGCATGGACAAAAAATCCAAAACAGCAGAAATTGGGGCTGTGTAAGGGTCAAGTCCTTGGGCCTGAGCCCAAATGGAAAATCTCTTCCATTTGCTGGAATAAATCTTCCTGGTGGAAGACTTATGAGAAGAGGAGAGAATGTGTACCACCTCAGGCGAAAAACTATGAAGTCTGACTAACGACGGAAGTGGAGTAGCCAGGTTGTCAACTTGAGGGTCCGCAGGGAGGAATGGAACTGCCCCGACATGTGCGTCAGTAGGTCTGGTACTGGGTCCAGAGTCCAAGGACTGTCCACCGTGAATTGATGAAGAAAGGGGAACCAGACTTGGCGAGGCCAGTGTGGGGCAATTAGAATCATCTTGCTTCCCAAGGATATGGCTTTCTGAATCACTCTTGGTAACAGAGGAAATGGAGGCAAAGCATATTGCAGACCGGAGGGCCAATCGTGGACTAGAGCGTCCCCGGGTGACTCCCCCTGTGGGGGGATCAGGGTGAAGTAGCTGCTGCATTTGGCATTGAGGGGGCTGGCAAAAAGATCGCAGCAAGGCTGACCCCACCTGCTGAAAATCTGTTCTGCAACCAGAAGGTTCAGGGACCACTCGTAAGGCATCAGAATAGCTCTGCTCAGCCTGTCTGATATCACACTGGCCTTCCCCGGAATGTGCGTTGCCACTAGAAACCGCTGGGAAGATACTGCCCACTGCCACACTCGCATGGCCTCTCTGCACAGGGGATAAGATCTGGTTCCTCCTTGCTTGTTTAGGTACCACACAACAGACATGTCCGAGTGAATTGCAATCGTTCCCAGAGGAAGAGAGCTCTAAAGTGCCCGCAACGCCAATAACACAGCTCTCATCTCAAACACTGATGTGCAGATGTACCTCTTGATCTTGCCACGTGCCTTGGACTGTCCTGCCAAGATAATACCCCCCCACCCCATCTGGGAGACGTCCGTGGTCACCGTGGCGACAGGTGACAAACGTTTTTTCCTCGTCCAGATTGGTGGAGCATAGCCACAAATGAGAGATCCTGCTTGCATCGGTCCGTGAGTAGGATCTGGTGGGAAAGGGGGAGTTTCTGAAAAGACCATTGGGCAAAGAGGAGCCACTGAAGAAGCCTCATGTGTAATCTTGCTAGAAGCACTAATATAATGGTAGCTGCCATGGACCCCAGAAGCTGAAGCACCCATCTCGCTTGTACTTTCCTGAGGGGTAATAAAGCATGAACCTGATTCTGCAACACTCCGATCCTTTCTTGGGGCAGGAAGGCCCGCATTCGGATGGTGTCTAGCTCTGCGCCTATAAATGTGACATGCTGTGAGGGCAGCACGGCAGATTTTTCCCAGTTCAAGGTAATTCCTAGTTGTTGACAGAGGGTAATGGTAGCGTCCCTGGCCCGGATGAGAAGATGCCTGGTGGGGGCGGTGAGGAGCCAGTCGTCCAGTTATGGAAACACTTGGAATCCTTGACGTCTCAAGTGAGCTGTCACCACCGCCAACCACTTGGTGAATACCCTGGGGGCTGTGGTGAGACCAAAGGGCAGGGCACGAAACTGAAAATGACTGGCTCCCAGCCGGAAGCGTAAGTGACTCCTGGATGCCCTGTTCATTTTGATATGGTAGCAAGCATCCTTGAGGTCGATGGAGCACATCCACACTTTTCCCAGTAGCGGGAAAATGGACTGAAGGGTGACCATTCAGAACTTGGAATTCAGAACGTAGTGGTTTAATCAGCTGAGATCTAGAATGGGTCTCAGGTCCCCTGTTCTTTTCGGCACCAAAAAGAGTCTTGAGTAAGTCCCTAATCCGATTTGGTCTGAGGGGACAGGTTGGATGACTCCTTTCTTTAGCAGCTTTGAGACTTCTAATGCTGCGTGATCCCTTTGACTGAGTGGAACGTCCAGGATTCTCCTGACTGGAGGGGGATCTGACAAAAAGGGAATGGTATAACCTCCGGAAACTATTCGTAGCACCTATCGATCCTGGGTGATGCTTTCCCAGGCTTCCGGGTACAACGACATGCGGCCCCCGACTGGCTCCGGAATAGCACAGTCGGGCAAACACATCAGGAACGATGGTAAGAGGAACCGCAAAAGGAATCACGGTCTCCCGAGTTCCGTGGGCCTCCTCTGCCTCTAGGGCGGCGTCTTCCAGAGTAACCTCCCCCTCCTCTGCCTCTGGAGGGGGACTCACCTTGTGCAGCAGGGAAAGACTTCTGTGATTTCTTGAACCACATCTTCCCTCCTCTCTGGGCTTTGTGGTAAGGCCTAGAGGGAAGGGAAAAACGGACCCCTACAGCAGACAGGGTCTTTACCTCTTGCTCGCATCTGGTGAGGGTGTCTTTCACTTTGGTCCCAAAAAGTGAGGACCCATCGAAGGGGGCGTCAGTGAAGGAAGACTTGAAGGCCTCCGTGAAATGACACAGGCACATCCAGACCTGCCTCCTGAGGGCCTCTCCCAAACTAGCTGCCCTACTCGTCCCCTCGGCTGCATACGAAATGAGCCTCATGGACGAGTTGACAATTGAATTGAGGGTAGACACCTGGGCGTTAACCGTGTACGCCAACGCCTCAGGTACGTTACCCGCTACAGTATCTCCTAACTCCTTGAGGAGATCTCTCTGGAGCAGAGTAAAATAACAAAGATAGTTCAGCGGCCGCAGGGTGAAGGTCGCTGAGAGATGCAGCTTCCGTGCGGTCCATGTTCCTGGACTCCTTGATAGGAGGATGGACGGAGGAAGAAGAATCGGCTACTTCCTGCTGTGTGGCCACCACCACCACCACGGCATCTACAGAAACCCTTTTGGATAGAAACTCTTTCCCCAGGGGAGCAGAAAGAAATTTATTGGGCCTTCTGGGCACAGGTTCCACCGAATCAGGATTCTCCCACACCCTTCGACAAATTAAATCCAGGAGTTCGTTGAAGGGTGGAGACACCCAGGAGGCAGAGGGTTGAGCCCCAAAGGCCTTGAGGAATACCGACTCCTCCTCAGAGGGGGGTTTTGGACGGCCAGTCGCCTCTCTGTCTCAATATCTCCAGGATGTTGGAGAAAGAGACGTCATCAGAGGATGACCTGGGGGACCCCTCTGACTCCCCGAGGTCGGTATCAGAAGTGAGAGACTCGTCCTGGGAGTCTATGTGCTTCCTCTTGCACAACTTCTTTCTGGGGGGCTCCTCAGGCATGGACTCTGAGGGACCCTCAGAAAGTTGGGGACCGCTCATGGGGGTAACCCCAGACCTTTGGGGTCTGCCATCTACAGATAGGGGGGCATCAGAAGCTCTAGCCGGGGTGGAAGGGGACAGAATGACCGATCCGGGTGATGTAAAGTACAGTTTTGTACCTACCATAAATGTAGATGTTCGAGGATCCACATTGCTGCAGTCCTAACACTTGGGTAGTCCGCTGTCCCAGTCGGCCCGAATACCAAAGTACATGGCTGACGTCGGTCAAGGCGTATTAGTCTGACGTCAGGACGTCAGGGTACAAATGCGCATGACCGACGTCATATCCTCAGTCTTTTCTTGCCCCAGATGTCAGAAGAGCCTAAAAAGATAAGGCCAAAACCAAAAAACACCAAACACTCCTGCACCAAAAATATGTACAATATATACAAAATAACAAGAGTATAACCTCACCCACACAACCACCCCTAAACACAGAGGGGAAGGAGGGAGTAAATTGGACTGCAGCAATGTGGATCCTCGAACATCTACATTTATGGTAGGTACAAAACTGTACTATGTTCTTCATTCCACATTGCTGCAGTCCTAACACTTGGGTAGAATCCCAAAGCAGAGGTAAGGGAGGCTGGCAAATCATAAAGAAGCAGGAGCTGTCAACATGCCTTGCAAAATAGCTGTGGCAAAACCAGCCCTAGATTTAGAGTAGAGAGGAAGGTGGTAATGCTTAGAGAAAGTATGCACTGAACTCCAAGTAGCTGCCTCCAAAATATCCTTAGTTGCCACCCCTTAGAAATGCTGTTGAAGTGGCAGTAGCCCTAGTGGAATGAGGCCTAATCCCAGCTGGAATCTCCTTGCCATGATGGGAATAACAAAATGCAATGCAAAACCCAATCCACTTAGAAATAGTTTGTTTTGACACAGGCTTGCCCTGAGAACTCAAAGCAAAAGAAACAAACAACTGCTGAGACTGCCTAAAATCCTTAGTCCTGCTTAAATAATAACGCAACTGCCTGTGTACATCTAAAGTGTGCAAAATCTTTTCCCCTTATTTTGGGGATCTGCATAGAAAGTAGGCAAATGAATAGTTTGGTTTAAAGCCACACTAGAAACCACCTTAGGCATAAAGGAAGGATTAGTACGTAATGATACCCTATCCTTATGGAAAATCAAAAAGGCTCTACCCATAAGGGCCTGCAATTCAGAAACCCTTCTTGCAGAAGTAATGGCCAACAAAAAAGCAGTCTTCCATGACAAGTATTTCAATTCAGCAGTAGCCGCAGGCTCAAAAGTTTGTAGAGTAAGTTTCTCCAACACAAAATTGAGATCCCAAGCAGGAGTAGGAGCTCTTGGGGTCTTATATTCTTTGCCCCTCTAAGAAATTGCTTGAACAAAGGATGCGAAAACAATGGTGGGTCACAATCATAGTGAGCTGAAATTGCTGCAGCATGAATCTTAATGGAAGAGAAAGACAAACCTTTGTCCAATAACTCAGTAAGATATTGAAGAGCCACACTCAAATTAGGCTCAGAAATCTCCAAATTCTTTGCTGCACTCCAAAATAAAAATCTCTTCCATTTTTCTGTGTACACTTTCCTTGTACTAGGTCTTCTGGCTTCCATAATCACATTTAAAACTTGTTGAGGAAGTTGAGACCTGCTGTGTTTCAAAACAGAATATGCCAGGCTGTTAGATGAAGAGAGTGAAGCTTGACATTGAGCAGATGACCGTCCCTCTGAGACAACAGGTGCGGAATCAAAGGTAAAGGCCATGGAGGCTTCCTTACCAGACTCCTCAGTAATGGGTACCAGTGTTGCGAGGCCAATCTGGAGCTATTAAAATCATCCTTGGCTTGTCTTGTCTGACCTTTAGGAGCACCTTTGGGAGAAGAGGCAGAGGTGGAAAGGCATACACATGAAGATTTTTCCAACTGAAAGAAAGAGCATCCACTTTCCAAGCTGTGTGATGAAATCTCTTTGTGCAAAACTTTGGCAACTGGTGGTTTAGTGGAGAAGCGAACAGATCTATGTCTGGAGTTCCCCATGACACTGTCAATTTCAAATACATGAAGATCCAGTTTCCACTCGTGGGGATCCATGATTTGTCTGCTTAACACATCTGCTAAGGAGTTCTGTGCTCCGGCAGAAACCTTGCCTGAAGAGTTAGTTGCAAGCTGAGCAGTCTCCCATAAAATCATTGCTTGCCTGCATAGGGTAAGAATGTGTTCCCCTTGTTTGTTGATGTACCACATGACAGTTGTGTTGTCTGTTAGAATCAACACCTGCCCTGGAAGAAGTAACTCCTTGAAAGCCATTAATGCAAACTGGACTGCTAACATCTCCTTCATGTTGATATGTAGATGCTGTAGTCTGGCAGGCCACTTGTCTTGTATCCACTTTCCATTTAGATGAGCTCCCCAAGCAATGTCTGAGGCATCTGTCGTTAGAATCTGACTGCCTCTGGCGGGTCACAGAGAGTCCCTTGTTTAGGTGACATTCCTGAGCCCACCACAAAAATTCCTTTTGAATGCAAGGTATTATTTGAATGACAGTGTCCAAATCCTGGCAGTGCTGTGTCCATACATTTTGAGATACCATTGCAGCTTCCTCATATGCAGTTTGGCATTGGGAAGCACCAGAATACAAGATGCCATGAACCCTAAGGCTTGAAGGACTGTCCTTGCAGTCAGCCCGGACTGAAGAGATAGTTGATGGAAGTTAATGGAAAGATTCTTTTGTTTGTCCGGGGTTAAAAAGGCCATCTGGGCTGCTGTATTCAGTCTCACACCCAGAAAGCACGTCTTGAGAGGGTACTAGACTGGACTTTATTTCGTTCACAGAATACCCTAGGCATCTTAGCACTGCTATCACATATTCCAAATGCTGTAAAAGGTCTTCCTTTTCTTGAGCTAGAATCAGGCAGTCGTCCAAGTAAGGATAGATTTGTATTCCTTTTAGCCTGAAGTAAGCTATCACTGGAGCCAGAACCTTTGTGAATACTCTGGGCGCAGTAGGTAAGCCAAAGGGCAATGCAGAGAACTGATAATGGGAATTCCCAGCTCGAAGATACTTCCTGCAACTTAGTCTGATAGGCACATGAAGGTAAGCCTCCTTGAGATCTAAAGTTACCATCCAGTGATCTTTGCCCAGCAGAGGTAAAAGCTGTTGTAACGTCAACATTTTGAACTTGGGAATGTCCAGATAAGTGTTGAGGATAGATAAATCCAAAATTGGTCTCCACGTGTTCCCCTTCTTTGGTACTAGGAACAGGCGAGAATAAAATCCTAGGCCCCTTTCTGGCACAGGAACCGGCTGAATGGCCCCTATTTGGAGTAACAGAGAAATTTGCTTGTGAGCCTCTTTTCTTTGTAGAGGAGGAATGTCTGGCATGCCTTTGAAAGGAGGCAAGGTATGGAAATAAAACCTGTAACCGTGGTGAGCGATATCCAATACCCATCTGTCTTGGGTAATTAAATCCCAATTTTCTTTGAAAAGAGCCAGCCTTCCTCCCAGAGGTGCTGCCAGGCGAGAATGTACTGGCAGCTGAAAAGGCCGGTCATTGGGTCTGTTCTGAAAGGACTGACCCCTGCCCTCACCAGAAGACTGAGCAGGTGAACTCCTGTTCTAGGCCTAAAGAACCTTGAGCTCTGCCCCTACCACGTCTAGACCTCCCTAGACTGGGAATCATAAGCAGGATATGTCCATCCCTTAGTAGGCCAATTTCTACTAAACTTCGGAGGCTGAACCTGCAAAAAATCTTTAACAGTCTGCATAGATTTAGCCTTGTCCTCCATTTTCTTTAAAACTGCTTCCACAGGCGAACCAAACAACACGTCAGACTGTAATGGAGCATCCAAAATCCTTGTCTTAACATGCTCAGCTAAATTCTGATCCCTCAACCAGGCGTGCCTATGAAGAACAGAACCAGTGGCAGCCACCCTCGAGGAGGCCTGCACAGCATCAAAACCACATTGCAAGGAATGCTTACCCACCTGTTCAGACACATGAACTAAATCCTGCAACTCTTTACACTCAATACCTTCCTTGAGCATCCACCTTAGACTTCAATTGTGAAAGGAGATAATTTTGATATTTTAACATGTGAAACTGGCAATTCAACGCCCTCATGGCTAAAGTGGAAGAAGTATACACTTTCTTTCCCCATCTATCCAAAGCCCTTGCCTCTTTATCAGGAGGAACAGGATTTTTAACAACAGAAGCCTTAACACCTTTAGGCCCCTGAGAAACAGTTTCCGGGTCTGCCCTAGGACTCTTAAAAGATACTTATGAGCTTCAGGCACCCTATAATACCTATCTGGTTTAACTGGGGCAGGAGGCAAAGAATCAGGGTTCAGGGAAGCCTCTGCAAAACATCTTCCACCACATCCAGAACAGGAGGTATAGCTAAAGGCCTATGCTGGGGTAAAAACAAAAATTCCCTAAGCCTCTTCCTGAAATCAGAGAAATCTTGACCTTCCCATTTAAAATGCTCCCTCATGGAATGAAGAGTCTCTGAAAAAAATCCTCAGGAGGAGAAGCTGAAGGAGTAGAATCATCCACATCAGAATCAGAATAAGGAGGATACTCCTGCAAGTCTTCAGCCGAAGACTCAGAAGCCTCGAACACTGCTCAAAACTCTCAAGCTCAGGTTCCACCCTAGGCCTCTTATCAGGAGGGGGCATAGAACCTCTAATCATAGTAATCAAATCTTCTGCCATTTTAAGCATATGTTTCTTAGGCAAAGATCCTGAAGAGCTAGGAGAAACCCCACTGAAGTTAAACCTGGCCTGCCTCTCAAAGAAGCCTTGGAAACAGAAGGGAGGCTCTAACCACCTTAGGAAGAGAGGGAAGAACAGCCACCTGAGAAGCCCCTTCAGCCTGGCCTACCTCCTGAGAGGACACATCCTGTAACAGTAAAGTCTCTCCTGAGACTCCAAAGAAACTCCTGGCAGAACCTCCGGCTCCACTGAGCCTTCTAAAGAACCGGCGTCCGGGACTGACAGTTCTTCCAACCTAGGCTTTGCTGTTTGTCCTTGCGCTTTTTGGGGAGCATCCGGCGGCATTTTATAATTACGCTTCCCAAAACTAACCTGGCACAGTCTATCCTTCTCTTTATAGTGCGTTTGTTAAATCTAGCACAAGTGCGACATCCAACAACGTCGTGCTCAGGCCTAAACAAGGTATACACAAGGTATGGTAATCCCTATGAGGTATCTGTTTCCCACAAGAAATACAGTTATTCACTTTTCTGACATCCGGTTAAATACTGAGGCAAGAAAAACCAAAATATTAACTTTGATTCGGTCTGAAACTCCGACTTCAGAAAATTTCAGAACGCCAACCTGCACTCGCAAAACTGCTTCTGCATCGGACCATGCGGCAAAAAAGACTGAGGATATGGCGTCGGTCATGCGCATTTGTACCCTGACGTACTGGCGTCAGTCTAATCGCCTTGACCGGCGTCAATATTTGGTATTCGGGCCGACTGGGACAGCGGACTACCCAAGTGTTAGGACTGCAGCAATGTGGAATGAAGAACATCTGAAGATCTGGCCAGTGTGCTCCTCATGGCCTCGAAGGCGGGTCCCCCCGAATCAGAGGACCGACCGGTCTCCGAGGCCATGACTGGGGTCGGGGTTCCCCGAGCCGAAGCGCCGAGGGGGAGGCTCGGAACTGACAGATGTCCCGAAGTATCCCACTCGGGCCCAACAGAGGAAACCCGAGTACCGAAACCTGTGGACGGAGCCGACATGGTTAGAGCCGATGTCGGCACCGATAAACCCTTGAGGGGTATCGGAGCCGGCACAAGAACATCACTCGGAGTGGAGCACTCCGGGTCTGAAGACAAAGAAGTGCTCGGAGGAGGAACCATCGACACAAGCATCGGGACGGACACCGGAGCCAAAAATAATTTAGCCAACACCGGCGACTGCAGGAGCCTCTGAACCACCCTATCGACATCCAAATCGGAACGCTTGAAGGATTTGGAGGACAGAGAGGGGGATTGGGATCTCCTATCAGGAGAACCATGTCTAACACTGGGAGACCGGCTCCGAAAGGGTTCCAATAAAATTGGAGCCGAGGTCGATTCCAGCACAACAGATACCTCCTGCGGAGGAGCTGAGGAGGTAGAGTCTAGTTTAGAAGTTTTCTCCGGTGGCTTCGAGGAGACAGACTGAGCCGGAGACCTTTTCTTCACCTTCGAAGCCTTAGACTTGGACTGGTACTAGAAGTCGAGTCTAAAGACTCCTCAAACGAAGGTTTTAGGAGTCGCTTCAATATAAGTTTATTTTTTCTTTCCTGTAGCACCCTCGGACTGAAGGCGTGGCAGAAGCTACAAGATTCTTGCAAATGAATTGCTACTAGGCAATACACACATACGGAATGTCCGTCCGTAATGGACATCTTGTAGTTACATTTGGAACATTTCTTAAAACTCGAAGGTTTATGTTCCTTTTGATCCTTAGACATCTTAACTAAACTACTCAACAACAAGACCAAAGAGATGACTTGGCCGAAAAACAGCAAAGGTGGGAAACTATCACTACAAGCAAAAAACCTCAAAGAACCTCTAAGTTAAACAGTTCTTTGAAAACCTACAACACAAACTCAACCACGAAAACTACTCACTAAAACCAGGAAAGTGTAAGGTAAAAACACTACACAAAAAAGGAGGACTAGGTCCTCTAATTTAAACGGGCCTAGCCCACCGGAACAGTTAGGGATACCAACTCACACACAGACAACACTTCAACAAATTTTAGACAGTAAATCAGAAAAAATAGCTATGAAAATAGCTTTTGTTAGACTAGCAACAATTTTCTGAAGAGAAAAGAGAAATTTAGAGGTACTTAGCCACAGCCAAGTAAGACCATGTCCTAGCTACACGAGCGGCAAACAAGATCTGGGGCTATGGAGCAGTGCAATATGGGATACCTGTTTAGCCCAGCCAATAAGAGACTTCGTGCTAGAAAATAAAAATTGGATGAGTTGGAGCCGATATTCGGCTCCAAACCTGTGAGTAAGAATGTAGGTGAGATTGGACTACATAACATATGCCCTTTTCTGAAAATATAACTGTGTAAAATCTTATCATAACCATAGATGTCTTCCTCTTCTATATGTTGCAGTATTCATAGCATGAGGGAGTCTGCCACAGAAGGTGGTGGGGGGGGGGGGCTCTGTTGAGAGAGAAAAAAAAAGGCAGGGCCCTTAGCTGGAAATGGCTGGCTCCCAGGAGGAAGAGAAGGACCTGGATAATTTGCTTATTTTAATGAGGGGCTGTTTCCTGGAGATCTACAGAGAACTCTTTTGTCCATCTTTAGTTGGTTGGTTGATGCATCTGGAGATGTGCGATTCAATTTGGTGGGTGGCTGAGAAAAGAATTTTATAAGCTCTGAATATTATCCTTTTTAGACATCTGTCATGTGTGACAGCCATCCCAGACCACGTCCAGAAGCAACAGTCTTGGCAGCCCTTCAAGGACAGTAGGGTTGCCTCTGGATAAGGAACCATGATGGCCCTGGTTCTGCAGACCCCTTCCATTGAAGGGGTGCCTCTGTCATAAGCAGACTCAAATGGCTGAAACTTGGTTCTCCTAAACCACAGCAATTTGGAACCCTTTTGGCTCCTGTTATGCAATCCTTGAGCAATCTCACATTTAACACCTACAGTAAAAAAGTGTTTTCCTATCCTGTTCACCCTTCTGCATTTTGCCTTTTACAGAAGGACCAAACAAGGATGATCAGTCATAGGGGACATTAGCAAAGGATACCTTAAAGTTATCTGCAAAATCACAATCTGTTTGTAATGCCTGCACCCACAGCTTATATCTCACTACGTGCATAATGCATGAGCTGCATGAAAACGTTGACTATTTAGCAGCAGGCTCACTGTGGTTTTCAACTGTTTTATAGTCCAACATAGGCCTTCTAACAGTGGCTGCTGCACTAAATCCCTCTGGAAGCGACTCACAGGAGTGAAGTTTAGGGTCTTAAGTGTGAATGTCCCTGAAGCATACACCTGCTTCCCTATGTTCAGGGCTCTGGAGTCCTTGCTGGATGAATGGACAGTAGCTGCTGTCACAATAATGGAATTGACCATGGGGCTCTTATCCTAATGCTGTCCATCTTTGGGGGGACCAAAGAGTTATGTCTGGCTTCTGTCATACCAATTCACATGTTAGGCTCCTGCCATAGCCTCCTGACAGCAAAGTCAGTTCAGAGGTACAGAAGAGGGACAACCAATGATGTAGAGAGGCAGAGCCATAGGCCTCAACAATATCATTCTGAAAAGGTAGGGTGAATGGCCAAGATCTCCTATGCCACATTAAAAGATCTCGCCTACAGTGGTGTCTTCCACGGGGGACTGGCAGAAGCCTCTCGATCCTCCAATAGGGAATAAGCATCTCCCCTTTTATACATATTCTTTCTTGTAATGTCATGGGGTGTAACCCAGCTCCTCATAGGACATCATCTGCAGCTGTGAGGTGCTTTTGACACCAGTCTCTTGGTTCTTACTCATGGCTGTATAATGGAGCTGAAACAGAAGAGAGGGAGTCACAGGGTGGAACTGACCTACAAGTCTGAGGCTCCATTCTCAGAGGAAAAGAAGTGATCTTCCCCATAACCTGGAAAGCCATACAGACATTGGCTGGATCCACAGAGCCTGCTTTAGTTACTAGATCTCCTCTAACCAAAGTACAGCTGGACAGCACCAGGGACGGCATACTTAAAATGGAAAAGATGGAAGGCCTTAAGGTGGGGACTGGAGCAGGTAACTTGAAGGCCTGGATTCAAAGACTGTGTTGAGCTAACAGCTCAGAAAGAGGTTACACCAAGAAAGTAAAGTTGTGTAAAATCTTACCATAACCATAGATGTCCTTCTCTTCAATGTTGCAGTATTTAACATATGGGTTTATTCCTCTTGTTTCGCGAACATCCAGCCAGTATACAAAAGTTTTCATTCCCTGTATGGTGTGTGGGACATCTGACATGGCTCAAGGAATGTAGGCCATAAAAGTGGCGTTTGCATGCAGAAGCCCTCAGAACTGTAAGCCTCAGTCGGACCAGTCCTAGTAAGGGAATGCCAGTCCTGTGCCACCCAGAAAGGGAAATGCAGTCTAACAGGAGAGGAAGGAGGGTGGGAAGGAATACTGCAACACGGAAGAGAAGGACATCTATGGTTATGGTAAGAATTTACACAACTTTTCTATGTCCTTCTATTTCCATGTTGCAGTATTCAACATATGGGTGAGTGCCAAAGCTCACTGTGAAGGAGGGGGTGGTGGTCTAGAGGCGGTTTCTAGGATTCCGTGAAAGATAGCCCTGTCAAAACCCACCCTGACCTTGGAAATATGGTTTAACTTGTAATGTTTGGTGAAGGTGTACACTGATGACCAAGTGGCTGCTTCAAGAATGGTAGAGATATCCAGACCTTTGAAGAAGGCTCCAGAGAAAGCCATAGCCCTGGTGGAGTGTGCTTTGACAGTGCCTTGCTGGAATCTCCCATGGTATTTGTAACAGAAGGTGATGGCTTTGGAAATCCAGGTAGAGATTGTTTGGTTACTGCCTTTCCCAGGGCTCTGGGATAGGAGGAGACAAAGAGTTGATCAGCCAGTCTGATGAGCTTGGTTTTATGCAGGTAAAACCAGAGTTGTCTGTGAACATCCAAGGAGTGAAGTACTCTCTTACTGTCCCGCTGTGGGTTAGGGAAGAAGGTAGGAAGGCAGATAGCTTGATTCAGGGAGAGGTCATTCACCACCTTGGGCATGAATGGTTAGTTCTAAGAGTAACCCTGTCATTGCAAAAACTAGGAAAGGTGGGGTAGCTATGAGGGCTTGCAGCTCTGACACTCTTCTGGCTGAGGTCAAGGCCAAGAGTAGCACAGTTTTCCATGTACAGAATTTTATGGAGGCTTTGTCTGCTGGCTCAAATGGAGGGAGCGTGAGCTTTTCCAAAACATAGTTAAGGTCCCATGGGGGTTAGGATGGTTTTCTGGGGGGCCTCAGGTGAAGAATCCCTTTGAGAAACAGCTGAGCTGGTACTCTGGATGCTAGTGGGGGCGCAGGGGAAGGCATGCTGAAATAGCAGACAAGTGGGCTTCAATGGAGGACTAGCCCAAGTCTGTCTGTAGTAGCTCACACTGGTAAGACAGATAGAGGGGTTTCGCTTGCAAGCAGGTCCATCAGTCTTTTGTGATGCCATATAAAAAATCTCTTCCACTTTGAAAGGTAAGGTTTTCTTGAATTTGGTTTCCTGGCCTCCTGCAGAACAGTGAGCACGTCCTCACTGTAAAGATGTCTGAAGGGGATCAGAATCCTATTAGCCACAGGGTGAGGTGCAGTAACTGTCACTGTGGGTGTATTTAGGATCCCTTAGGTTGTGTGAGGAGGTCCGCTCTGGGGAGGTAACTTGTGGTGATTGCCCTTGGAAAGTTGTAAGAGTAGGAGGAACCAATGCTGTCTTGGCCAGTAGGGAGTCACCAACAAGATTTTTGGTCTGTAAAGACAGGATAAAAACACAGGAACAGGATGAGGTGCAGTTAAAAAAAGATACGTAAAAAACAAAAAATAATAAATACCGCAGTGACAAGGCTAAGTACTGAAAATTGTTTATTCAAAATAAAATAAAACGTTAAAAGTAAGCAAAACTTTAAAAAAGTAAAATACTAGAAATTACACAAGCAAGAAAAAATAAAATATTACGTACATATATATGATATTGTACAGAAATGAAAACTAATGTTTGAGTGGGCATGCATTCAGAAAAGGTTTGAGGCTAGATACCCCAGGTGGTTTCTCTGCATTAAAAAGTAAAATCCATTTCTGTTTTGCAACTCCTGCACAGTTTACATCACCCCCTCTAATTCCCACATCCAATACCTGCAGAACTAAGAACTTAAAATTATGTCTGGGGCCATGCTGAATGATGTGCTGTGCTAAAGCATTGGTCTTCTCTTTTATTTCTAATATCCTTGTAATGTTCCAAAATTCTATCTTTCAAAGACCTATTAGTCATGCCTAAATAAAAGGCATGACAAACCTGACAGCTACTGAAGTAAATGATGTTGGTAGTTTTACGGTCAGCATAGAAGTCTAACTCGATTTTAAGATTTACATAGGGATGTATGTAAACTGAACCTGTAAGGATATGCTTACACGCTGCACAAGATCTACAGGCAAAAGTGCCCTTCCTGCTGGATCGAACAGTTCCTCTGTGATACTGTGATCTATTAACACAAATGCTTAAGTGACTTGTTTTTAAAAGTAAAATGTGTAGTATCTAGGACGACCTTCAGTTCTACGTATGTAAAACCTTCCAGTTATTTTTTATAATATTGCAGTAATTATTAATATCACTTGAATAGGGTAGGTGTACCCTCAAAGTATCAGTCATAGTAGACAACTGCTGTGGACTATAGGGTGCCTCTGAATTATTATAATAAGCCATATATTGTTCCCTTTCTTGCCAAGCATTGGTGATATAGGCATCAATTTCTTTCCCCTTATAACCTCTATGTAAGAAATCATTCTTAAGAGAGTCAAGTGCTATACGTAGTTGAGAGTCATTATGTAACCTCATTATTCGATAAACCTGGCCTTTCAGCACACTGCGTGTGCGTGCCTAGGGTGCATACTATTTTTATGCAAAAAGGTGTTCTTCCTAGTCGGTTTCCTAAATATACTAGTACATAAGGTATTAAGTTCTGTTTTACTGACCTTCACATCTAAGAAATGCATCTCTACAGAGGAGTAATTGTAGGTAAGTCTACGGAAACTGATGGTACTATGCATGTATGTCACAAACTCTTCCAGTTTTGACCGAGTGCCTTGCCAAAGCGAAAACATATCATCCACAAAATGAACATACCACATAATACAGTCTGAAAAGGCATTACTGTACATCAAAAACCTTTTCTCCCATTGAACCAGTGCCAGGCTGGTGTAGGTATTGGCACAGGCAGTGGCCCATGGCTACGCCAAGTTTCTGCAAAAAATATTCATTTTCAAAAATGAAAACATTATTCTCTAATATAATTTCAAGAATTAACCTGGTCATTGGTAAAACATTTTTTGTGGTTCAAAAATGCTCTAACGTTCTCAACACCCCATTCATTAGGAATAGCAGTGAACAGCAATGCTATATCCAAAGTAATAAACATATAATCAGTAGATACAGTACAAACCTTATGAGCCAATCTAAATAGAAATGATTTAGTATCCTTTAACACTGTTTCACATTCATCTAATGGGTGTAGATTTTTCTTGATAAAAATGGATAGTGGCTCCGTACTCCAGCCTTTACCTGATACAATTGGCCTCATTGGGGGGACAATATAAGTTCTTATGAATTTTAGGAAGGCCATAGATCATGGGAATGAGGAGGTGCTCCACATTAAAATAATAAAATAAACTTTCAGTAATAAAGGCCCATCATTATGTCAAAAATCAAAAAAGAAACCATCTCTAAAATACCCATGTTCTAGGGATACAAGAACAAGTCTCTGTCATACAGAAGCTTTCTCATCTGTACTATATATAAATCTTTATCTAGCACTACAATTACTGCTTCCTTTAATAGCTGGTCTAACCTCTATTGAGCACATGCTTTTCAATTCAAAAAGAGCATCATAGTTTTCTGAAGTGATGTTACAAAAAGATGGTTTAGTGTCCTTATCAAACATCTCTCTAAACTGTTTTTCACATAGGGGATAAAAGCCTCTATTGTTGGAAGAGACACTGGAATAAACATACTACGTTTTTTAAAAACATGTTCATTTACAGTGGAATTAGCTTGAAAAATTGTTTTTAATGTTAAAGATCGAAAAAATAACCCAAGGTCTTTAAGAAGTTCAGCAAGCTCAGCTTTCCTAGCTGGAATAAAGGAAAGACCTTTATTCAATATAGATAGCTGAGCTGTAGTTTAGTCTGTAGACGAAATATTAAAAACTAAGTCTTTATTCAGTACCTGTCGCGTTTCACAGTTGTTGCCGAGTCTCTGTACTCTGTAGGTGCACTAAGCTCCTGCTCCTGTAGGGAGTCACCAACAAGATGTTTGGTCTGTCCTGCTGGATTTTCAGCAGGACCTTCTGGATGAGTGGGAAGGGGGAAATGCATAGTGAAACTTCCCTTTCCAAGAGATTGAGGAGATATCTGTTGCCAATGCCTGAGGATGTGGTGTCCTGGTGCAAAACCCAGGAGGTTGCCTGTTGATGGAGGAGGCAAACAGGTCTATTTGAGGTGTACCCCACTGGTGGACCAGACCCAGGAAGACATCCCTGTGAAGCAACCATTTGTGGTTGTTTGTGATGGTTCTGCTGAGATGGTCTGCCTGGGAGTTCTGTAGAGAGGGAATGTAGACTGCCTGCAAGGTTACCTCCTGTGAGGTGGCCAATTCCCATACTAGGAGAGCTAGTCTGCAATGCAGGAAGGACTTGGTCCTGTTTGTTGAGGTACCACAGGACTGTGGTATTGTCTGTGAAAATCTTTAGTGGACCTTTCTGAAGACATGGTTGGAAGGCACGAAGTGCCAGGAGGATTGCCCTCATCTCTCGAACATTGATATGTTCTTGATTTAGTGGTTCTGGCCACAGACCCTGCACTGTATGATGGCCCAGAGTTGCTCCCAAGCCCAAGTCTGAGGTATCTGTGTGGGTAGGGGTGGTTGGAGGGGAAGACCTGGATTGAGGGTCACTTGTGTCAACCACCACTGGATTTCTAGTTTGAGGCATGGTAGGAGGGGGACCCTGTACTCCAAGGGGTGGGAGTGTTGTGTCCAAACTGACCGAAGGTACCATTGCAGCATTCTCATATGAAGTCTTGCTAATGGTAACATGGGGATAGTGACTGCTATGTAGCCCAGGAGCCTGAGGTATTGCCTTGCTGTCAATTCTGTTGACTGAAGAACCAGAAGTAGGTATTCTGTCAAGTTTTCCACCTTTTGTGAGGGAAGGTAGGCTTTAATGAGATCTGACCGAATTCTGCACCCCAAGAAGACAATGTCTTGAGTAGGTTCCAGGTGGGATTTTGGGTAATTTATCTAGAATCCAGAGACTGTAGGAGGGAGACAACAAGGCATATATGTTGCAGAAGGGTCTCCTTGTTGCCTGCCTGTATCAGCAGGTCATCCAGATAAGGGAATACCTGGATTCCTTTTGTCCTGCAGAAGGCAATCACTGCAGCCAAACATTTGGTGAAAACCCTGTGTGCAGCAGAAAGCCCAAAGGGCAAGGCAGAGAACTGAAAGTGAGAAGGGCCCATCAACATCCACGGGTATTTCCTGAAGGTGGGCTTTATGGGGATGTGGAGACAGGCATCCTTTATATCTAACGTGGCCATGGATCCCAGGGGAATAAGAAGAGGGAAAGGGTTGGTAGGGTCAACATCCTGAAGGCTGGAACCTTTAGGAATAGGTCGAGATATGACAGGTCTAGAAATTGGTCTCCAAGGACCGTCTTTCCTTGATACCAGGAAAATCCTAGAGTAGAAACCTCTTCCTTTTGCTGCAGGGGGCACTGGTTCTATGGTGCCTTGAGCCAGCAATGCTTGTGGTACTGGCTGCAGGATGTGCAGCTGTTGTTTTGGAGGTTGTGGGAGCAGCAGGGCGAGAATGTTTTCGAATGAACTGCGTTTTAGCAGAGTAGTTTCTTTGAAATTTAGGATTAGGGGAAACTAGCAGGTGTTTCAAATCTTGCATTTCTTTCCCCTTTTGTTAAAGTGACTTAAACAAATTAGCGACTTTTGCACCAAATAAGGCTGTGTTGTCCAGGGGGGCATCAATCAGATTTGCTCTGAAATCATCTGGAAGGGGCTGGAGGTGTAGCCAGGAGTACATTCTTAAGGCAGCTGCTGATGCTGCGGACCTTGCTGAGGCTGCAGAAGCATCATAGCTGAACTTTGAGTGCCTGGTGACCTGGGAGTTGAGAGCCAGAAGGGGAGACCGTGAAGCTTTGGCAACACAATCTGGTGCATCAGCCAGCTCTTTGGAGGCTTTCTCCAGGAGTGATAAGACATATTTAGCCATGTATGTCTGGTAGCTAGTAGCCCTAAAGGACAAGGTGGCAGAGGTCAAGATTTTCTTACTAGACACTCCATGGTTTTGCTGTTTTTATCAGCAGGCAGGATAGTGATGGTGAATAAAAGTTTAGATGCCTTATCTGTGGAAATGGAGATGGTGGCAAGGTCTGCTGGTGGACACTTACGGAGGTACTAAGCAGTCTTAGGGACTTTATAAAGTCTAGCAGGCCTGCATGGGGCAGGTGGTTGTGAGTCAGGATTTAAGGATGCTGAGGAGAAGGCATCCAAGAAGACAGGCAGAATTGGGGGAACAGCAGAAGGACTTGGGGAGTCCATCTGAACGAGGTCATATCTTTTGTGGACCTCAGTCATTTCAGAGGACTCCCAATTGAAATGCGCTCTCATCTTGGAGATGGTTTCCTCAAAAGTCAAATCCTCAGCTGGGGAGTCAGAGTCAATGGATTCTTCTTCTGGTGAACCATACTCCAAGGGAGAAAAAAGCTGGGATGTGTAGAAAAGTGAATCTTCAGATGAAGAGTCAGAGATCTTCCTCTTCCCTCACGGTTGGGTTTGTGGTATGAGACTTTGGACTGAGAATGGGAAGAGGGATGTTAGTAGTCCCTGCAGTGGTATGACGTAAGGCCATGAAGGCATTAAACAGACTTTGGCTGAAAGCCTGCCAGTCGGGCATGCTTTAAGTGTGAGTAGAAATGTGTTTCCTTTTCTCCTTTTTAAGAGGCCTGGTGGGTGTCTGAAGGGAGGAGGGCCTGGAGTCTGTAAAGAACCGGAGGCATCTGACGGACCTACTGAAAGCGCTGGTTCCCTCACCAGTGTCGGAAACCAATGCCGGTAAAGCCTCAATGGACACGCCCTCCACACAGGATTGTGTGGCTTCTGTGGAGGTACCCGCTATATCCGAGGCAGCAGAGCCCGATTCCTCAATCAGGCCGATGGCCACAGGCTGAGGGTCGGACGCTAGAAACGCAGCTGAAGTGGTAGGCTGTAAAGTCTTGGCTTTCTTTTTTGGCGGTTCCGTAGGTACGTCAGAGGAGCTCTCCATCCCTAAATTTATTTGTTTTAACCTTTGATTTTCTAAATACAAGTTAAGCGTGTGCAGACGGCTGTGCAATGTCATGGGCATGAACACCTTCATATGGAGCAGGCCTTGTAATCGTGCGACCGCCCCACACAAAAGAGGCAATGATCGGGGACATCTTTGTAAGGTATCAGATGGCCGCACTTACACTTGCCCTTTTTGGATGACATGAACAAGCATTAAATAAAAGAAAAGGACTGAAAGATTCCCCAATGGGGCACCTAGCTGATTTCTCTAATCTGATGGTCATGAACGCAGGAACACCTGGCTTTCGACTAGCAGATGAGGAGTTCTAAGGGCTGGTGCATGCAGACATCACTTTTATGGCCCACGTTCCTTCAGCCACGTCAGACGTCCACGCACCATACAGGGACTGAAAATTTTGTATACTGGCTGGACATTTGCGTAGCAAGAGGAATAAACCCATATGCTGAATACTGCAACATGGGAATAGAAGGACATCCTGGGGGCATAGTGTATGTCAGATCACATCCCACAAATACTAAGCCAGAGATCTCAGTTGGTGCAGAAGGAATGAAGTTACAGGTCCAAGACTGGCTCCAAAAATTACTGCTGCTGAGACTAGTACCTGAGAAGGAGCCGATATGGGAGATGCCAGGCCAGCTCTATCCACCCTTGACAGTGAAGGTGATGGAAAGACCACCATCTTTGGGTATTGAGGACAGCCTGCATCAAATGATCCAGACCTGCTTCTAAAGAAGGTGATAGAAAGACCACCATCTTTGGGTATTGAGGACACCTTGCATCAAATGATCCAGGCCTGCTTTTAGGGTACTACTGTAAGACCTGAAGGAACCAAATTAAGTGGCTGACTGTGGTTGAGAGAGTATACTTGAGCAGAAATTCTTAGGAGAGGGACTTGTAAAGATTTACTTTGGTGAGTTATCCCATACAACAACTGGCTCTGACACAGAGCAAGAGGAGGAGAATGTGTCAGAGTCAAATCTGACGACGACTCAACCCTTGGAACATTCATAGCCAAAGCAAGCTCCAAATCCCCGAAACTCCACTTAAATGTTTCACTCTCCTTAGGCAAGTGATTTTTAGTCTGTTTCTTTGAAGACTTTTTGGGTCAGTCTACCTCTGGATCTGGAGGTAGCAACCCTTTGATTAATTTATTCTTTCAATTAGTAAGGATGCTAAAAAGCCTAAAGTCCTTGCAGACGGAATAATCCGCTGTGAGGTACTCTATTCTCAAGCACACCATACACACAAATTGCAGGTGCCTCAGAGTGACATTTTATGGCCACATTTCTATCATTTTTTTGAAGCTCATTTCCTTCTCCATGTCCACACAGAAGTCAGGACAGAGAAAAATATCAAATAGGCAGTATCAATAAGCAAAGCACAAACAGAAACTAACACTGTCTAACAAGGAGCTAAAACAATATTAAACTCGTTAATGTACAGATGTTATATATACATACTTGTATACAAATACAGATATGTGTGTGCATATACACATATAGACACAAAAAAAGAAGTTATGTACTCACCATAACATTCCATCTATGCTGTCCATTGCCATTCTTCCTCAAATCTTGGGTTCGAATCATATCCATGGATCGGACTCTGCCACTTTTACTAGCTTATGGATCACTGAAAGCTCTTGAGCGCCTCCCTTTCCCATAATGTCTTAGTACCTAACTTATTTCAGATTTTGTTTGATGGCCTTTATATCTGTAGAGCATTGCAAAGGAATAAAAATATTAAGATAACCAGCAAAAACAGATTCAAAGAAACAAGACTCCTTCAGCATCTTTGATCCTTCCAAAAGGATGACTAGGAGAGGGTTGGTGGGAGGGTAACTGAGGAAGATGAAAATGGACAACTAAAATGGAACGTTATGGTGAATATGTAACTTCTTCCTCTGATGTCAATTTTCACTCGTTACTCAACTCTTGGGACAGAGTCCCCAGCTACCTAAACCCTGGGACAACTCAAAGGAAGAATATTCCTGAGTATCACTGAACCAAAAGCCAGTCTGGCCCTAGAGACCAGATCTAATCTGTAATGAGCGATAAAAGTACGAGGATTGGTCCAAGTTGCGGCTGCACAAATATCAGCTAGAGAAGATCTAGACAAAAAAGCTGAGGATGAAGTCATAGATCTTGTGGAATGTGCTCTTGAGGGTTTGGGTAACGAAATGCAGAATTTGGTATACACAAAGGTAATACAACCCGTCAACCATTTAGCATACGCTACTTTTGAAACTGACTGCCCAATTTTGAATCCGAAAAAGATGCAAACAGTTGTTCCATTTTTCTAAGATCTTTAATTCTACTCAAGTAAAAACATATACCCAATAAGTGTAATACACACTCCTTTTTTTGAAAAATTTGGAAAGAAGACTGGTAAGTTGATAGTTTAATTCATATTAGATTCTGACACCACCTTAGAAAAAGGAAGGGTTGGTTCTTAAGGATACTCTGTTTTTATGGAGAATCAAATAATGGGGCTTAGAAAACAAGACCTGCAATTCAGAAACCCTTCTGGCACATGTAATTGCGACTAAAAAGACAGAACTAAAATATTTAATTTGAAAAACTATTTTTGCTCGAGGTTCAAATGGAGACAGAGTTAAAGCTTGCAAAACTACATTTAAATCCCAAGGGGAAATATGATTTTTAATAGGAGGTCCAAGGAAAAAGGGTCCTCCTACAAAGGTTTTATAAAGTTTGGGAGATGTTAGTATTTATTCCAACATTAAAGTTGGAGATAGCAGCTAATTGCACTTTAACAGCAGAAGAGCTAGCTCCTTCTTTGAAGCTAGATGCTAAAAAAAAACAAAACAGAACTTTAGAGATAGGAGTAGAAAAGGGGTCTAATCAATTTTGTTGTGCCCAAAATATAAACCTTGTCCACTTGCTTTTCTAAAATTTTGTGGTGGAAGCTTTGTAAGCTGATAAAAGAATATGATGGACTGGGGAAGGGAACCTGGGCTGTCTAGCAATCAGTGGAACTGGAGAAGCCATGTGGTCAATTTAAAGCCCTGGATGAATCAAGTCTGTTGGCTGAGACTGAAGGTCTGGAGATGGATCCAGAATCCAAGGGGGAAAGATAATGAATAGTCCAAAGAAAGGGAAACCAAATCTGGCAAGGCCAAAAAAGGGACATGAGGATTACTGTGCTCTTCAATCAAGACGCTTTCTGAAGAAATTTGGGGATGAGTATTGGGGGATAGGCATAAAGGAGACCGGCGGATCAATCGTGAAGTACAGCATCTCTCTGCGACTCCCACAGTGGGGAGATGTGGGGAAAGAACCAGCTGCACTTGTTGAGAGGGGATGAAAATAGGTCACAGCATGGCTGCCCCAAATGAAAGAAAATCTTCTCCACCACTTGCACGATGAGATACCACTCGTGAAGCATTAGAACAAATCTGCAATCATTTTGGACTTTCCCAGAAAGAGCGTTGCTATCAGAAATCAATTGGATGAGATTTGCCCACTGCCACACTCAAATATTCTCAACACAGGGGGATGAGATTTGGTTCCCCCTTGTTTGTTGATGTACCAGGCCACTGACATATGGTTTATCTGAATAGCAATAGCCCCAGTGGGGAGAGTATCTTCCAAGGCCTGCAACACTAGGAGGACAGCTCTCATTGCCAGGACATTGATATGAGTATTGGCCTCTTCAGGGGACCATGTGCCTCGGACAGTTTTCTCAGGAAGTACTCCCCCAAGCCGATCTGGGAGGTGTCTCTGGTCATTATGGCCTTGGGGTAGGGAACAATGAAGGGACAACCTTCGTGCACCTGACTTGATTGAATCCACCATAAGAGGCATTTTTTGCAAGCTTGAGACATCTTTATCTGACTGGACAGGGGGTGATAAAGAATGGACCATTTAGTAGATAATATCCACTGAAGTATTCTCATGATACCTTAACAACGGTACTAGGACGATTGCTACTGACATGGACCCTAAAGCTTGCAAGTTTAACTAGAGCTGAGAGAAGAGTTTTGAATGATTTTCCTGACCTGGAACGGAATAGTCTGAACTCTTGACGGAGGAAGAGATGCCTTTTGCATGATTGTGTTGAAATCACCACCAATGAATTCTAGTGTCTGAGTTGGTTCCAGATGAGATTTGTTGTAATTGATTGAAATACCTAGATGGGAGCATATTTGGAGTACGTAATCTCGGGCTTGTATCAGCTGATGTCTGGTCGGAGCGATAAGACAGACATCTAGACACAGAAACACACTAAATCCTTGCAGTCTCAAGTGAGCTGTCATTCCTGCCATACACATGGAGAATACTCTGGAGGCTGTTGCGAGACTAAAGGGCAGAGCTCTGCATTGGTAATGACTTGCTGCCAGCCAGAAGCATAGATATCTCCTGGAACATCTACTCATTTTGATATGATAGTACACATCCTGAAGATCTACTGAGTGCATACAATTGTCCTGGTGCAGAAAAGGCAGAATGGTCTGAACGGTGAGCATCTAGAACTTTGCATACTGAATTTACTGATTTAGCTTGCGGAGATCTAAAACTAGCCTCCAGTCCCAAGTTTTCTTTGGCACTAAAAAGAATCTTAAGATACAGACTCTCTCTAGTCTGCCTCCTGGATGACTTCTCCAGCAGCTTGTCTATTTCTAGTGCTGCCTCACTCTGACTGGGTGGAACATCAGGGATTTTCTTTGAAACAAGGAGGTGGATGAAAAACTGGTATAATATAACCTCTGGATATTATCCTGTGTACCCAAAAATCTTTTGTAATTTTTAACAAAGCTCTGTGGTGCAGGGATAAACAACCCCCGACCTCCCCCAGAGACTGAAAGTTGGGCTCCTTTCAAGAGTGCTGGTAGGATCAGTCAGAGAAGGAATCACTCGATTCTTGGTTTTATAAACCCCCTACCGCAAAGTTGGTGTCTTCCATTAGAGACTACCTCTGGGGGGAACTATCTCCAAGTGGATCTTGGAAGGGACCCTGGGATTTCTTTAACCACATCTTTCAACCTCTTCGCTGATTCCTAGAAAAGGTTCACTGAGGAGTCGAAAAACATACACCCACACTAGACAGGGTTTTACTATCCTGCTCACACCTGGAGTGTGTGCTTTTTATTTTGGGACCAAACAGAGAACTTCTAAAGGAAGCATTGATGAAAGAAACTCTGAAGGGCTCTGCAAAGTCGCACAATTGCATCCAGGCATGCCTTCTGATGGAAATACCTGAATATGACACCCAAGAGGTACATTTTGCTGCAGGAGAGATAAAGCCTCAAGTATGAACTGGAAATGGACTGAAGGGTAGTCAGCTGGGAAGCAATAGTGGTCTCTGCCTCGGAGGGTATGGTCCCAGAGAAGGATTTGGTAAATTCTTTAATCAAATCCCTCTGGAGTCTTGGAAAGTGTGCCAGACAGTTCAGCGACTGAAGGGCAGAGGTCACTGAAGCATAAACACACTTCCCAAATCTGTCCAATGCCCTAGACTCCATTAGGAGAATGGATAGAGGAACTCTGTTCTGCTAATTCCTTCTTGGTGACTGCCTCTATGACCATGACATCAACCAGCACACCTTTGCTCCAACAGATTCTGTCCTCAGGTGGTGCCAGGATCTTGTCAGGTCTCTTGGGTATTGGTTCAACAGTATCAGGCTCCTTTCATGCCCACTAAGAGACCAAATCAATGAGCTCACCAGCAGGCAGAGTCAACCAAGAGGTAGATGGGCCAGCACCAAAAGCCTCCAGAAATGCAGACTCCTCTTGGGAAGGGTTTTCAGGAAACCAACCCCCCCACCTTTGCTTTACAAATTCTAGACCGTCCCCAAATGAGACAACGCTGGGTGGTGATCTTGAGGACCCTTCCCCCTCATCGAAGTTTGTATCTTCTGTGACAGCCTCTTGAGGAGCATCCAAGTGGCTTCTTTTGCACTTTTTCTACCTGGTAACCTCTTCAGTGGAATGTTCTGGAGAAGTGTCTGAAAAAAATCATTACACCCTGTTGGGTATCCTTGAGACTAACTAGGGTTGGCTGTCCCTGCGGTAAGGATTACTGAAGCTTGAGATGCAGAGATGAATGGGGTATGGGTGGTCGCAACCAAAAAAGGTGGAGAAGTTCGAGCTCTAGGGACAGAGAAAGCTTTCTCCACTACTTCAAATGCCTAGGAGAGAAGTAATCTGACAGCTCCAAAAGAACACAAGTCTAAGTTCCTTCCTCCCCCTAACGTAGAGCACTCAAACACGGATTTGGAGCACAGCTGTCTAATGCACAGACTCTGAGTGAAAGAGATGGCTCTAACAGCTTCGGCGTCTATTATAACACCTTGAATCCGGTGTCAACACTACGTCTCCGCAAGTCGTCCAGCTCAGAGGCACTCTAAACCGGTCCACTCAGAGAAGCCACCGGAGTTGAAGATACTAGTATCTTTGGATCCAATATGAATGACTCTGGGACCTTTGGATCTGATGACTCCAATAGCAGAGGTTGGATTGGAGAAGCAAGCAAGGGAAAAGTTGTACTAAGGTCTCAGGACCCAATGGGGTCGGAGCAAGATCATCCCCTATTTGTATCTGCTTCAAGAGGTGCTTCTTCACCATCCTGTCCACGTCAGCTTCAGTAAATGTTTCTGAAGAGCGAGTTAAGGATGCAGTGGATGAAGACCCTGAATGGTGGTGTCTTGGAGAATGATCCAAGAAGCAGGATGGCAGCCTACAAGTGCTCAGATCTGGACCCAAGAGAGCTGACTGGATCAGAGGGGACTTCTCTTTTTGAATCTTTGGATTCAAAGATTTAGGCATTTTTAACTGGAAGTTCCGAACTCAAAGCCAATGAAGTGGTAGGCTCTGCAGAGTGTTTTTTTAGAATCTCTCTTTTCAGACTTCTTTGGGGGGGGGGGGCCCAGAAGATGCTGGTGAAGCAGAAGACTTACAAGGCAGCATGCCTTTGAGAATCGGCGTATTTCTGCGGTCTATGATGGCCCTAGGTTTAAAACCCTTACAAATGTCACAGTCTGCATCAAAGTGTGATGGGCCTAGGCAGTAGACTCATTCTGAATGCACGACTGACAGGAATTTTGTGGCTACAGACTACACATTTTATGAAACACGAGGGTTTCCTTGACATTTCAAATCAAAAGAGAAAGATAAACATTTTTTTTAAATCTAAATAATTAGAAACATACCAACTATGGCAATAACAGAAGCACCCAAAGGTACTGAAATAACTACCAAAAATGGTAAATCAAACAGGAGTACACAAGCGCTTTAAAGGAGGAAGGGAGGAAAAATAATAAAGAAATAAAAAGTATATATATTTGGGTGTAATTTTTCTTATCAAAACTCATCCTTTCAAAAAGAAAAAGTAAGGGCCCAATTAAACAAAAGCACTTAAATAAGTGCACTTTCGCAACTACCAATTCAACAAAGAGTAAGAAATAAAGAGAAAGATGAACTTAACTAAACAAGTCAGTTCAATAATGGTAGCAAAACGAAACGAAACACACTTCTAATAGCACCAATAATGTTGACCCAGTCAAAAAAATAGCGTAGGATACACTTTAATACACGCTTTCATCACACGACTTCATCAGAATACTTTACAAACTCACTTCAACTTATTTAAATACACACTCAATCAACACATAATTTAAAACAATTAAACAATTAATTAATCAGCTTTGTTAAAAATGTATTAAAAACTCATCAAAATTCATACTAAATTGAACAATTGTAGTATATTATGTTCCTTATTTATACTTAACTTTCTATATTTTAAAAAACACTTCACATTTATTGCTTCATTTAACCCAGGATGTTTATCAGAATTTAACCTAATCTGCCACAATGTTTCCTTTTGTTCTAACATATTCTTAAAATCCCCAGCCCTACTGTCTGCTTCACAAACTTCAAGTACTGAAAAAACAATTTTTTTAAAGAAATTACAATTCATGGAATGTTTATATAGGGCATTTTTTTCATCTTGACATTTCATACTATATAAATGTTCCTTTATGCGGGTACTGAGGCTACGGGTAGTCATACCCACATAAAAAGCAGGACATGCTGTGCACATGCCTATATAAACTAAACCACATGAATTACAATCTACATACCCAGGTACTTCAATAATTCTATTATGGCTAGCTACAGCAATACTGGTACCTACAGATATAAACCGACAAATTTTACAGTTCTGGCAGCAAAACATACCATTTTTATTTTTATCAACCTTCTTATAATCACTTTTATTGTATTCCAACATTTTTTTAATATTATTAGTATTCCTAAATACAAAATGTGGATTACTGCCTAATATCTTTGAAACATCCTGGTTCCCTTGAATAATTTTCCAATTTTTATTAACAATTGATGCTATTACATTCATTTCACTACTCATTTCTAACGAACACATAACTCCTTTTTCAATGTTTTTTTCTTTCCAGACTTTAGTTAAACTTTGATTTTCAGATTCATTTAAAATTGCTGGAAATAAACTGTCACGCTTCTCAAAAATTTCATTTCCACTATTCATTAAGTTATTAATATCATAACCTCTATCTAAAAATAATGAGGTTATGAAATGAAATTCTTCAATCAAATTTTCAACTCTACTAGTCATGCGGCTTGCCCTTATATATTGCCCTCTGGGTATATTTTTAACAATGTGTTTTGGATGATTACTTTTATAATGTAAATAGCCATTCGTAAATGTCCGTTTTCTGTGTATTTTACTGTGGAATCTATTGTCATTCAAGTCCCACCATAGACATACATCTAAAAAATTCACTAATAAACCTACATCACCTATGGTGAATTTTAAAAAATCTGAACACTTACTGGCTTTTATCATAAACTTATTTACTGTCAATTCATCCCCTTCTATTATAAAAAATAAATCATCGATAAATCTTTTATAAAACACAATAGTAAATTCTTCTTTTATCAAGGATAATATATCCATTTCCCACCATGCCATGACTGTATTGGCAAATGCCGGAGCGGCAGGTGACCCCATGGCAATCCCCTTTCTCTGCCTATAATATTGTTTGCCAAAAATAAAATAATTATTTTCTAACACTATTTCTAAAAAACTACAAATAGTAGAAATAACACCATTCGGAAGTCATTTTTTCTTTGTTAAATAACTACGTACTGCTTCAATTCCTTCACAATGAGGAATACACGTGTACAAGGATATAACATCCAAGGTGAAAATAATATGTTTATTGGAGTCGAACAACTTGTTCATACTAAATTTCTTAACTTCCTCCAAAAAATGCCAAGAATCCTTGACAAATGATACCGTTTCTTCTAGTAGGGGTCCCAACACCGCATCAATAGTTAATGAGATACCTTCTGTACTAGAATGGGGGCTTGAAACCACAGGTCTGAAAGGGGGATTTTTGGAATCTTTGTGAATTTTAGGGATTCCAAAAATCACCCCTATCTTTGGATTTTGTACAGAACAAAATTCATATAAGTCCAAACTAATATATCCAGACATAAGTGCTTCATATATATATGATTCAATGAATCTAAATCTTTTATAAATATCAAACAATTTCACTTTCTCATATTCATCTTGATTATCTAAAATATCCACCATATTATTATAATATTTTTGTTGTTCCATGACCACTATATTTGAACCTTTATCACTTTTCATGAAACGTAACCTGCTTCTTAAAGCTATCAATTTTTCTAAGGCCACTCTTTCTATTTTATTTAAATTATCATAGCTCTTCTTAGGTTTTTTTTAACATTTTCCTAATATCTTCGATGCATGTTTGTTCAAATACTTCCATAGTATATTGTAATCTTGGTACAAAACTAGATGGTTTAATTAATGCTTTATTAGGTTGAGATATATCATGCATCAGATATGTTAGATTCAAATTTCTAACGAATTTTTTAACATCTATAACTGTTTTGCTAAAGTTAGCCTTATAATGAGGAACAAAATTAAAACCATATTTTAATACATTTAATTCTTCAGTAGAAAATACATGTTCTGTTAAATTAATTACATTGAAACAATCAATGTCATTCATTATCTTACCCCTGAGCGAATTTGACTAAAAAGTCTGACTTCTTGTGAGAACCGTTGATTTATTGCCTTGACTCCTTTTTGCCATTAAGGCCTCATTCACTGTTTTCTGTTTTACTATCACATCTTGCTGTTCTGTACTCTGTAAAGGCCTATTCAAGCCTGTTCTTTGTGGTTTGCCTCCCTCACCACTATTGTTGTTACTAGCATTATTCCCATTGGGAACATTAACCTTCGTGACATTGTTGGTAATGCTGACATGTCTATCATTGCTTTCTATGTCAAGCATATTCACATTATCATCAGAGTTACTAGCCCCCCTCCCAACAACTTCACTAAATGAACGCTGGCCAGCCTTTCCATCTCTAACTACTCTATTACTGTTATTCCTCTCAGCGTAATTGTTCCCCCTCACACTAGGTGCAAAATTATTATAAGCAGCATCATTTTTATAAACTTCCATATCCCGTGACAGTTTAGAATATTTTCTATTAAATACTTCCGTAGCATGTATATTCATTTCACGAGATAATACATTGAATAACATATCAAAACTTTCATCAGTCAACTTGCTTTTTATATTACTTTCAATTATATTGATTTCTGTACGTAATAAGTCCATCTTTTGCTTATTGTTATCACTTAACAACTTCAGAAACTTCAATCCGGCTTCGTTAAAAAATGTCACTAAGAGTAAGAAATAAAAACACTACAAAGTCATTTTTGTAGAAGAGCAAGCGCCCCTGCACTCCTGCTACCTTATAGATATTAACTCTGAGATGGCATGGCAGTGGGGGAAACAGGTATATTCCCTTATCCCTGTAGCAGCGTGATGCGGTGCTGCAGTTTTTTTTTTTTAAATATTACCGATTCGTTGAAACAGTAGTCGCGAAAGT